>NC_133622.1:194160640-194447117 GCF_048593235.1 Sminthopsis crassicaudata
GCAAAGTCCCCTCGGACCTGTGGGAGCAGATCCCTGCCCCCTGCGGCCCCTCTCGGAAATGCTTCTTGGCAAAGGGCCCCGAGGGCCCCTGGGGAGGAGCCGAGCCCTCTCTGAGGGAGGCCAGCCCTGGCTCCCCACCACTCATCCACGGGTGCCATTCCTTCAAGAGAGAGGGTCCCCCCTTCCCTCCTCACCCAAGACGTGGATTCTCATCAACATTAAGCCCTCGTCAGCATTTCTATGTCCTCCTGAATATAAGTATTGGGAACACTCAGACTCATAGGCTTGCCAGTTGGCAAGAGCCTGAGGAGATCATTTGGCTCAACCCCTTCCATATTTCAGATGAGGAAACAGAGGGCCCGAGAAGCCCACCAGTCACACAGTAGTCTATAGCAGATCTAGAAGTCAAAGTCAGGTTTTTCTGACTCTAACCCCACAGCTCCTAGGTGAATGATCTGCCCTGAAGCTTAATCAAGGCCTTGAGATCAATACCTATGGTCAATTGTCTGGAGATGTTGGCCCGGACTGACTAACCCTGGCCACTGACTCTCAGCAGGAGGCTCTGCAACCCTACCCTTTTCTTTTCCTCTTTCTAGTATGGTCTGGAGGGGAAGTTTTGCCTCCCTGACATCAGCAAAGATGGGCCAGATGGAGGGCAGACACAATGCCGTCTCTGCCCGTGCCCCACCGCGAAATCAAACCCACGGAGCTGGGAAGGCACCCGCAGCCCTTCATCCGACAAAGCTGCACAGAGGGCCCCCCGACACCTGCTTGTACAAAACTAGGCAGGTAGTCCATGGAATCCAGGGAGTTCTCCGGGCCTCCATCCCGAGCCGGTCCCCACCCGTACTTCTGGAGGAAGCGCTTCCAGGTCGCCTTCCTTCTCCATTCCCACTTTCCAAACACCAGAATTCAGAGGCCCCTCCCTCCTCTTCTCTCTCTCTCCCTCTCTGAATGGTTATCTATCTCTTTTTCATTCTCTCTCTGTCTGTTTCCCTTTGCTTCTCTCTCTTGTCTCTGTCTCTGTCTCTCTCCTCCCTTTCTTCCTTGCCCAATGCGCTAGCTTCTAACCATGCCTCCTATTTCTGGGTGCTACCATCTCTAGATTATTTGTGTGTTGCGCTGCCTCGGTGTCCTCCGTATTTCCCCCTCACACGGGGGCTCCCCAGGCCAGGGGGCTAAGTCTCCCTCAATGGGCTAGGAATGATCAGAGCCAGCACCGAAGGCAGGGCCCCTGGAGGTTCCCGGGGCTGCTTGTCACCAGCTTTGTCACAGACAAAGGGAAGAAATCATCTTCCACTTAACAAGCCAGGCAGCTACAGACACTTCTCAGCCCACGTCTCCCAAGCTCTGAAGAGCCTTTGAGTCTCTCTTCCTGCCCTCATGACTAATCACTCATTGTCGAACCTTTCTCGAGGAGCCCCCCCTGGTGCTGTAGGTGGGCAGACGTAGGCTGCCGCTGGATGGGAGGGACGCGGAGACGTTCCCTCCTGCCTCCTTCCCTTCCCCAAACAAGACTTTGGGGTGCAGGGCAGGGTGGGAAGCCCAAGTGACAAGTGGAGTGAACCCAGAAGCCAGACCCTTCCAGGCAACGTACTGAAAACCTAGCTCAGCTTCCCCTCCAAACTGCTCCTTCGGCAGCCTTCCAGCAGACTCCCCTGGTTGTCAACGGCAGCACTGCCTCCCGGGCACCAAGGCTCAAGGCCTCGGGCAGCCCAGACTTCTTCCCTCCCCGTGTAGGTCCAACCCAAATCCAGACCATCTTCAGATTGATTCCCCTCCTCTGCCCTGCTCTAGCCTCCACTTGAGCTTATGACTTGATTCAATTCAACAAACATTTATTGAGAGACTCTCATGTTCCTGAGCCTTGCTAGAAACAAAGGACCCAAAGACAAAAGCAACAGCTTCTGCTCCTAAAAGCTCGTATTCTTCAGAGGGAAATAGCACAAATAATAGCAAAATCAAGATTTCAGAGTGGACTGGGGTGGGGGGCACTACCACCTCCTGTGGCCCCCAGAACTGAGCCTTAAGGGAGCAAGGGACTCCAAGAGGTGCAGGGAAGGCAGGGGAGCCCTGCATGGAGGGGGCCGCTTGTACAAAGGAGCAAAGTGGGAGATGGACACCTGTGGACAGCGAACCTCCTGTCGTCCGGGCCACTGGAACATTGATTTCTTAAACGCATCAATACGCGTGAGGTGCTCTGCAGGGGGCGGAGATCAAACCAGAGAAAAGCAGACTTTCTGCGGACCCTGGCTCCACAGCCTGCCTCCTCCTTGGGCTACACACAGCGGCCTGGCCCTCTCCTCCTCCTGAATCACGAACTAGAGACATCTTTCTGAGGCACAATTCTGGCCACACCATTCCTCTGGCTCCCAAACCTGGCTTCAAGAACAACTGTAAACTCTTTAGCTCGGCATTTAAGGCCCTCTGTTAGCACCTGCCTTCTACCTTCCCAGATTTACTCACCTCCCCTTCCACACACGATGTTCCAATCAAACCAGCCTCCCCATCCCTAAGGATGCCACAGGTCTTCCCTATCAGCTGAAATCCCACCATTCTGGTCCATCAGGGCCAGAGCATAGTACTGCATACCACAAAGCAGTGACCATTCAACTGGGGACTGAGTGAAAAATAGAGTGTAATCAGACATAGTATACAATAAACCCAAAGACCTGTTACTGGGACAAGGACTCACTAATCGACAAAATCTGCCAGGAAAACTGGACAGCAATCTGGCAAACGTTAGTTTTAGACCAAAATCTCCTGTTATACACCAAAATACGCTCCTGGTTACAACAAAAAGAAATTAAAGGAGCAAGAGAGAACTCACTATTCAAATCTATGAATAGGAGGAGAGTCCATGACTAAACAAGCATTAGAAAGGCTCACTAAAATGAATTTTGATTATATACATTTAAAAGTTTTTGCATAAATAAACTGAATGTAATTAAAATGATGAGTAAATAGGAAAATCCTTGGCAGCACGTTTCTCTTACAAGAGACTCATAATCAAGGTGTATTTTTACATTAAAAAGTGCCATCCCCAATGGCCCAAGGAGGTATATAAGGAATTTTTAAAGAAAGAAATCCAAGCTATCAACGACCATGGAAAAAATGCTATAATTCATTATTACAAAATGAAAATTAAAACAACTTTGAAATTCCACCTCACACTCATCAAAGTGGCAATGATGACAGGAGGAACATGGCAAATGCCGAATCGGATTGAGGAAAAAAATGAACAGTTCATGATTGGCTCCACCAAAGCTGGCCGCCGTAGCCATTCTGAAAAGCAATTTGGAATGATGCTCCCAACGTTACTAAACGATACATAACCTCTGTCTCAGTGATACCATCTACTGGGCCTGTGCTGTAAGGAGATAAAGCAAGGAGAATACACACGCACAAAAACACTTAGACCAGTTTGCTTTGTGGTAGGCAAGAATCTTCAAGATTGGTCCGCCTTTTAGGCATTAGCCTAAACAACAAATTCGGGCATTAGCATGGAAAGGAATAGCACTGGGTTGTAAGAAATGACAAAGTGGGCAATTTCTGAGGAAACTGGAAAGACCTCTATGAACTGATGCTAAGTGAGCAGAATCAAGAGAGCAATTTGTAGGATGACAAAAAGGCTATTTAAAACACACAAACAAACCAAAAAAACCCAAACTTTGAATGACTACAGAAATCTGAACGATGGTAAGTCATGAGGACAGAACTCTCACTTCTTGCCGGAGAGGTAATGAACCTACACAAGTCAGAGGGACAGAGGTTTTCAGGCATGGCCAATGTGGGCATTTACTGGTTGTAACATGGTTGTGACAAGGCTTTGCACTTTCCTTTTCCCTCTTCCTTTCTCTTTTTTCCTTTCTTTCTTTCTGTTCAGTGGATGGGGAAAGTGGGAGGATGGATTATAAAATAATTTTACAAATTTAATAGAGTAAACAAATCCCCCCTCCATCCTTAAGACCCAGTTAGATGCCAGCTCCTCCCTAAGCCGTGTCCAGCTTCCCTGGCTAGAAGCGAGTCTCCTTCCTCTGAGCTCTCAGAAGCCGCCATTTGTCCTAAGGCCTGGCTCCATCTGTCTCACTTCACAGCTGTAGGCGACTTCTGCCACGCTCCTCCATCTAGACTGTGAGGTCTTTGGGTGGCCGATGGGTTCCATCTTGGTTTCAACTAGAGGGCTTACTTAGCACTTGAGAGAATGGAGTTCTAGTTAAAGTTTTACTACTTAAGAGTCATATGATCTTGGCTGAATCAGAGTCTCAGAATTATAGAATTAGAAAAAAGTCCAAAGGTCAACAAATCCACAAGTGGCCATTTGGCAGCTAAAGATCTCCAGGCCAAGGGAGCTCACGCTCTCCCGAGGCAGCCCACCAAGTGCTTTTCCAATTGAGTTGAACCACAATCGGCATCCAAAATATCTTCCCACAACGCTGTGACTTCTGCTCTCCAGCCAAATAAAACCAAGTCTAATCACTCCTTACATGACAGACCTTCAAACGTCAGTGTTTCTGCCGGGACAGGTCCTGTTCCTGGACCCGGCTCTGTGCCCCTCGTGCTCTTTTGAGAACTAAGTCCCTTTACCGTGCCTGGGTCTCAGTTTCCTTGTCTACAAATTAGAGAGAAGAATCCCCACCTTTCCCACAGGACTGCGGTAAGAACTGGTGAGGTAACATGGATCACAGGGCTTTGTAAGTCATAGAGCCCTGGGCAGAAGGCGGCTGGGGGACCGCTGGAAGGAGGAGCAGAAGTGGACACCCTCCATATTTGCTGAAGGAATGGCAGGATGACGGAGGGGAAGCGAGGGGAAAAGAGCCCCCAACAATGGGGCAGTTACAACTGGGTCAGTCCAGCCGAGCCAAAGCCGGGCGCCCCTGGGGCTCGGGAGATTGCCACCGTACCAGGCCTGTAGGAAAGGCCGGCCGAGGAGGGCGCGAGCGGAGGTCAGGGTGGAGAGTCTGAGGGTCTCGGGGTGCAGCTCACCTTGCGCTCCTCTTCAAGGCGCAGGCGCTCCTCCTCTTTCTTCCGCTCCTCCTCCCGCTTGGATTCTAGTCGGCGCCGCTCCTCACGCTCAGCTTCTTCTGCCTAGGGAGAGCAGGTGCTATTTCCCAAGCATCACCCTGCCCGTGGGGGCAAGACTCGGCCATCCCCTCCCCCCACCCCGGGACCTCCTGTCCAAGCCCAGGAGAGGGGAGAGAGTGGGCCTCAGGGCGGCTCCCCCCACTCACCTCCCGCTGGGCTTTCCTGGCCTGCTTCTCCTCCAGCTTCCTCTGCTTCTTGGCCCCAATTTTTCCCAATGGCTGGATTTCTGCAGGCTCATCGCCACTTTCTTCATCCTGGGCTAGAGGTGTTCAGAAGATAAAGGAGACCCCGGAAGAAAGCATTTTAGTACAAAGCATGGGCGGGCTTCTGCCCGCGGTAGACCCCCAACACCAGGCCCTGCCTTCAAGCAGCCCACTCAGCAACACTGTCGAACACGGAGAGAGGGCCTAAGATGGCCGGGCTGTAGAACCGACCCAGAAGAGACAAGCTTCTTATGGTGGGTGCAGGGGCCAGAAGGAGGAAGCCCCCCCGCGGGGCAGGGCAGGAAGGAAGCAGGCTCCGACGTTTTAGCCCAGGCTTCTGTCACGCAGGAACAGCTCATGCCCTTGCTCTAGGTGCACGCCCGTCAGCACAAGCTGTGAGAGCTTCAGCGCACTCTACCACTGGGCCTCCCTTGTTTCCTCATGTGCTAATTCAGGATAAAAAGTCCTCCCTATCTCATACGTCTAGTTCAGGGATCCCATGAGATCATGTGGAACAAAGGACTTAATAAAACATCAGGTGGGTTTCTGATCAATCAACAAGGTCTCACTGAAAACCTGGCTATGGCGGGAAGAACACCCGCTTTGCCAGGATTCAGTCCCAGTTCTGCTACTTTCTCCCTGTGTGACTTTGGGCCTGTCTCTGTTTCTGCAAAGTGATGGAGTTTAGACTAGGTAAACTCTGAGATTCCCTCCAGCTCTAAATCCCACACTCCTCCAGGATCCGGCCCAGTGCCAGGACCACGGTGGGGATACTAGGAAAAGAACAGACAGTGTTTCTGTCCTCCCCATCTCCCTCCTCGGTAACTGGAACACAGCAGGTGCTTAAAAGTTTTTTGATTGCTGGATTACTTCCACGTGTAAAAGATCACTTAGGATGCAGAGCAGAGTCCTAAAAGCCAAGAGTTTTGTGGGAAGTACTACAGGAACTCCTAAGGAGAGTCTGCAGACCAGGACAATCCCTGTTTTGACATTCCATGTCCAAGGCAGGCTGGGGATCACGTGCACAAAAACTCGGAATGGAAACCACCCTGTGATGGATGGTGGGGAAAGCATGACTCAAGCTCATCTGCACAGGGTGCTCCAATTGAGGAAGGAGAAGGGCAGAAGGCAAGGTGGGGCCGATTTAGGAAGGGCTTAGTTCAGGAGCTGGCCTGGAGGTGTTTAAGGAAGATGAATCTGGCAACACGTGGGGGGTGGATGGACGGCTAGGAGACTAGAGGCCGTAGCTGTGCCCTTCCTTACTCAGGCAAGAGGCACTGAAGGCCAGCATCAAAACAGGCGCCATCCGAAGTGGGCCTGGAGACACCTGAGGGAGCCTTGGCTGAAGCAACCTGAGGCAGCCACGGCTTCCTCGTGGCTGAACTACCACTAATATCCTCCCAACTGGTCTTTCTGCCTTTACTCCCATCCTTCAGCAGTCCAGGCCTCTCATTTATGTCCCAGCGATCCTCCTAAGGGGCAGGAGGGTGGCACCGAGGATGGGGCACCACGTCTGCAGCCAGGACTCACACACTTAACAGGCTGCAGAAAACCCCATTCTGCTCAGTTCCTCATCTGCAAAATAGGGGTACCGTGGAGAAGGAAATGACAAACCACTCCAGTATTGTTGCCAAGAAACCCCCAGAAATTTTCAGTGGCTCCCCACTGTCTGCCAAAGTAGGTACCAACTCCTGATCCTGGTACTCAAGGCCTCCCAGGATCCGGTGCCAGTCTGGCAACGCAGGCTTATCTCCCATTTCCTTTCCTAACCTTCAGTCTCTCCAGCCTGGACTACTACTCTTCCAGATCTTGCCCCCGGAGTAGGATGGATATAAAGACCAGGAGATGACTGAAGGACTCCCAGCTGTGCACAATAACAGCAAGAATGTACAATGATCAATATGAAAAACTTGGTTCTTCTCAGTGGTTCAGTGATCCAAAGCCATCCCCATAGCCTTTGGACAGAAAATGCCATCTGCATCCAAAAAAAGAACTATGGAAACTGAATGTAAATCAACACATGCCATGTTCACTTCTTTTTTCTGTTTTTCTACCTCTCCCTGGCTTTTCCCTTTTGTTCTGATTTTTCTTTCCCAACATGATTCATAAAGCAAGGTAGGCTAAAAAAAGAGAAATACATAGAAGGAAAAAAAGTATCTCAATGTAAACAATTGAGGGATATACATAATTAAGTCATTAGATTAAATGTTAATGTTAAACCTCTTCTGCTCTCTTTCTGCTCCTTACCTCGGTCTCCACCTGCCCCTGAGCTGCCCCTGACAGACAGCCACCTCCTGAATTCCAGACCCCATCTCTGGCCCCCAGTTAGCAGTCACCTGAAACACTAGGATGGCAAAGGGAAGCTGTTTTTCTCCAGTCTGACCAAGTGTGACGATCAGAAGCCTTTCATGGCTGGGAGGCCCCAACCTAACCTCAGGGCCTTTTCCAGAGCTCTAGGCTGGGGGGCTTCTAGGGATGGGCTCCCTCTCAGATTCCGACACGGCAGAGTGCGCTCTAGGCCCTGAGGAGGCGTGGCTCTTGGTGAGCAATTTCTTTTCTAGGCTAGAGTTGTGGGACCCCCCCCCCAATCAGGATCGCTCCTATGACGTGGTGACCCTCTTGTGGCCTTGGCCCCCAGCTGCCCATCCTCCTCCTGGCCTCCCATCACCCCCTCAGCTCCTCTGCCATCAGCTTTTGCTCCAAGGGGGTCAATCCCCCCAATTGCCCAGTCTCCCTCAGAGCCCCTCTCCTCTAGGAAGCCTGTGTGTGACAGGCTTCCCCAGGGGTGGGTCCCCTCTGGCCTCCTGTGTGCCAAGCACCAGGAATGGAAAGAACAAGACACACAACACTGGTACATCCATCACCTTCTATCACTTCCTCAACCTCTTCCTCGGCCCGCTGGGCCCGGCGCTGGGCCTGCAGCCTGCTCCCCATGTCTCGCCGGCGTCGGGGCCTTCCTTCGGCCCTCTCGTTTTCCTGTCCAAGAAGCTGGGGCCGCAGCCCCCCAACGGCCGCCGGCTCCACATTGTGCTGATCTCCTGAGGAAAGGAGAGAGAAGGCCTGGTGAACATGGATCTCAGTGCACCCTGCTACCCCCAGCGCCACGGGCAGCAGCTTTCCTGAGGGCACCCCCCACCACACACTGCCCCCAAAGGTCCCACAGCTCCCACACCGCCCCAGGATAAAATCTGTAGTCGGGGCCAGTCAGGATGGGGAGTCCGTAGTCAGGACCATCTGCTCCTGTTACCCAGCATCCCGGTACCTTTGGCAGGAAGGCCTCTGCTTCCTAGTGATCACTCTTTGCAAAGGCCCAGGTTATGCCCCCCCCTTCTCCATTATCCCCCCCCCCAACCTGTCCTGCTCCTCTCACTGTGAGCTTTGAGGGTTCCTCTGAGCTGAGCTCCTAGCCCAGGACATGGCCTCTGATGGCTTCCCTGGAATTTCAGGTGCAAGAGACTCCTCGCTCGGGATCAGAAAGTCTCCACTGGCCCTCCCCCCTCAGGGGAGGTGTGATCTGCCTGCAGGCCTCCTAGAGAGGGGCCCTGAAAATGCCCATGCCCGTCTGGCCAAGCTCAGCTATTCCTATGACAATCCCAAGCTGCACCTCCCCATCCTCTCCTTGGGAGCAGGTCCTGCTGGGCATGGGCCCCTCCCCACCCACCCATCCAACACAGCAGGCACCCAGCTCAGCCCCGCTCAGTCTCCGTCTGCAGGCTCCCCTCCAGCACAGCTCTTACCCACTGCTGGGACCTGCCCCCATCACTCCCCTGCTCAGCTACCATCACCCCTGGGAACAAACGACCACCCCTGGCTCGGCACTTCATGTCCTGCACACGCCGCCCGTCCCCTCTCACCTCCCACCCTTTCTTGTGCTTCTCACAGTCACACAAATCCAACTCAAATACCAAAGGCTAACAGGAAAGTAACACACGGCACTTATCCATGACACCGAACCATGCCGAGAAAGAGAGAGGGACGGATTTATCCCGGCCACTTTCCGCTGAGTTGGAATCAGAGACAATTTACTTTTGTCACACCGAGCGCAGTAATTCTGTGCTCTGAGAAACCAGAGTCCTGCTCAGAAGTTACACCCTATGGTTTCATTATCATATTCTATACCTTTCAATAAGAAAATGTTCCTTTTTTTTTTTTTTTTAAACAATTTACTTGCTAGCAATATTGATCAAGTCTGAGGAACAACAAATTGCTAACAATTCTCAGAAAATAGCCCTACCCAGCCTCCAAGATAGTCACAAGAGTTTTTCAAAAATGAAAGATTTCAAAAAATCAGAAAGGGGTTTGTTTTTTTTTGTATTGTTAATAAAGTAAATAAAAACACTTAATCCGTTTTACATTTCTACTTTGACATAATTTTTACAACATACAAAAATATATTAAGACAATAGCAGAACTATATAATTTCTAAATATTTAGACACTGGCAGGGATAGTAAAAATTTTTTACAGTGACAAAGACACAGGAGGCCTCGCAGAAGTCAGGGCCTGGGCCTGCCCTTCTTGTCTCCTTCAGCTGTGAGCCTCCTAAAGGCCTGACTCCCTCCCCAAACCCATGGCAAGGCTCCAGAGGTGTTACTAAGCGCTTCTTCCACTTCACACACAAGCTTAGAACCTGAGGCTTTCACTTACAGAGGTCTGCTCCCCATCGCTGAGGAAGGCGGACAGAGCTTGCTGGAAAGCCCACCTGGATCACACAAAACTGGACAACACGTGTGACTGTCACAAGGCGGAGGGGGTCTTTAGCTTTAGCCTAGGGGGCCTCCCTGCTCTGTGCTGACAGCATGGGCAGCCTCAGGGAGTTTCTGGGCCTGCATCTGGGGAGGAAGGAAAGGAGGGTGGGGGGGCGCATGCTATGCAGTGGGCAGAAGAGTTGGGCTAATGCTGCAAGATGTGGGAGGGCCATACTTAGGGCAGGGGGCAAACTAGGATGTCCAAGAAGCCCACTCCCGAAGCAGGCTGGGTGTGGAGAGGGCTTAGCTGCCCCCACTCAGATGGTGCCAGCAGGAACGGTTATGTAAAGGGAGAGTATGAGTGATGGCCGCCCACCTCCTAGCTCTGGCTTTACGCACCTCCCCACCTCCCTCAGCTCCTAGCTACCCCCGAGTCCCCAAATCAAAGCAGCAAAATGCACCAATCACTCTTCCACCAAGAGCCAGCTGGAGGTTGGGGGGGGCATCTGCCAGGTCCAGGAGTATCTCACAGGATCAGGATGAGGAGGCTCAGTGAGAAAGGAGCGGTCCCTGGATGCTGGACAATGACAGCAGTCAGAGGATGCCCCCCAAAGTCAGAAGCAAACATTTGCACAAGGTGTAGGAGCTCAGGATGGGAAGTGGAAGCTGTAGGGAGTGTGTGTGTGTATGAAAAAGGGGCTGGGAGGAATCCGTCTGTAGGACACCTGAGGGTCTGGGTGAGGGAGCAAGGGAATGGGAAAGACAGAATGTGTGTGCAGGGATGCATGGGAAGGAAAAAATACTACAGGGGAAGGAAAAAAATACTACGAGGGAAGGAATAATGTTTCAATGGCTCTCATATGTACATCATGTATACTTGTGTGTATCTGTATGTACATATATATGTATACATGTACACGGAAGGAAAACCAAATGTAAAGAAAGGAATTTGAATAGATGAATGTGAAAGGCCCACAATTTCCTATATTTCGGTTCTGGCCCTTATTACCCAGAAGGCTCCTGTATTCTGGGCTTCAGAAAATGATTTGAAAGTCTTCAGACTATAGTTCTTTGTGGGGGAGGGAAGGGAAACCCCTGCTGAGGGGTTTTACCCTGATGAGGGAGGGGCTGTGAAAAAAGCACAGGGATGATGACAATGTTCACAAGGATTGAGAATTTCCAGAAGTGCTTTATACACATGAGCACATTTAATCAATCAAGAAACAAACATAAAAAAGGACAGGACTAAACAGTAGGGGAGACACAGCAATGGCTGTTTTTGTGTAGCGCTTGCCCTCGTGAAATTTAGGATCTCGTAAAAGATAAGGCACAAACAGGTAGCTAAAACACAAAACGTTCCATGGTAAGTGCACTAGAGCTGACCGATGTCCTATGGGAAGGAAGGGAAGGTCAAGGTCTTGCCAGCTGGACCATCAGAAAGGTCCTGAGCTGGGCTTTACCAGAGGGACAGGAAAAGATGGAAAGGAGAGTATGTGGAACAAGCTTGAAGCAGAGCTGTCCAATTTGGTTTTGCAAGAAAGGGATAACACAGCTAGGACAGAAAGAGAGATGAACAGCAGGTTGTCATGGACCTTGAACGCTACAGACAGAAGAGCTTGAATTTTTTATGAGCCCCACATAGTAACATTTTGAACAAGTGGAAGGACACAGGGAAGTCATGTGAAGGCTGCAAAGCTGGACGAGAGTGGTGGCAGAGAGAACAGAAAGAAGGAAAGGTAAGAGAAGGAATGACATTGGTAAAGTGGAAGAAGGTATATTTAAAGATAAGCTTATTAACGAAGACACAGACAAACACAGCAGGGTCAGAAGCAAGGGCAGATTTGGCAGCAAGGAGAGGCTGATGTAGGAGGTCAGTGGCGTTGCTAAAATGTTCATGTGCCAAAAGAAGTTTGGGATTGCACAGAGTACATACTGGGATTGCAAGGAAAGACTGCGCGGAATTCACTCTGGTATTGCATGGAAGGACTGCAGAGTTCACCCTGGGATTGCAAGGAAGGACTGCGTTCACCCTGGGATTGCATGGAAGACTGCGGAGTTCACTCTGGGATTGCATGGAAGGACTGCGGAGTTCACCCTGGGATTGCAAGGAAGGACTGCGGAGTTCACCCTGGGATTGCATGGAAGGACTGCGGAGTTCACCCTGGGATTGCATGGAAGGACTGCGGAGTTCACCCTGGGACTGCATGGAAGGACTGCGGAGTTCACCCTGGGACTGCATGGAAGGACTGCGGAGTTCACCCTGGGACTGCATGGAAGGACTGCGGAGTTCACCCTGGGACTGCATGGAAGGACTGCGGAGTTCACCCTGGGACTGCATGGAAGGACTGCGGAGTTCACCCTGGGACTGCATGGAAGGACTGCGGAGTTCACCCTGGGACTGCATGGAAGGACTGCGGAGTTCACCCTGGGACTGCATGGAAGGACTGCGGAGTTCACCCTGGGATTGCAAGGAAGGACTGCGGAGTTCACCCTGGGATTGCAAGGAAGGACTGCAGAGTTCACCCTGGGATTGCAAGGAAGGACTGCGTTCACCCTGGGATTGCATGGAAGACTGCGGAGTTCACTCTGGGATTGCATGGAAGGACTGCGGAGTTCACCCTGGGATTGCAAGGAAGGACTGCAGAGTTCACTCTGGGATTGCATGGAAGGACTGCGTTCACCCTGGGATTGCATGGAAGGACTGCGGAGTTCACCCGGGGACTGCATGGAAGGACTGCGGAGTTCACCCTGGGATTGCATGGAAGGACTGCGGAGTTCACCCTGGGACTGCATGGAAGGACTGCGGAGTTCACCCTGGGATTGCATGGAAGGACTGCGGAGTTCACCCTGGGATTGCATGGAAGGACTGCGGAGTTCACCCTGGGATTGCATGGAAGGACTGCGGAGTTCACCCTGGGACTGCATGGAAGGACTGCGGAGTTCACCCTGGGATTGCATGGAAGACTGCGGAGTTCACCCTGGGACTGCATGGAAGGACTGCGGAGTTCACCCTGGGATTGCATGGAAGACTGCGGAGTTCACCCTGGGATTGCATGGAAGGACTGCGGAGTTCACCCTGGGACTGCATGGAAGGACTGCGGAGTTCACCCTGGGACTGCATGGAAGGACTGCGGAGTTCACCCTGGGACTGCATGGAAGGACTGCGGAGTTCACCCTGGGACTGCATGGAAGGACTGCGGAGTTCACCCTGGGACTGCATGGAAGGACTGCGGAGTTCACCCTGGGACTGCATGGAAGGACTGCGGAGTTCACCCTGGGATTGCAAGGAAGGACTGCGTTCACCCTGGGATTGCATGGAAGACTGCGGAGTTCACTCTGGGATTGCATGGAAGGACTGCGGAGTTCACCCTGGGATTGCAAGGAAGGACTGCAGAGTTCACTCTGGGATTGCATGGAAGGACTGCGTTCACCCTGGGATTGCATGGAAGGACTGCGGAGTTCACCCGGGGACTGCATGGAAGGACTGCGGAGTTCACCCTGGGATTGCATGGAAGGACTGCGGAGTTCACCCTGGGACTGCATGGAAGGACTGCGGAGTTCACCCTGGGATTGCATGGAAGGACTGCGGAGTTCACCCTGGGATTGCATGGAAGGACTGCGGAGTTCACCCTGGGATTGCATGGAAGGACTGCGGAGTTCACCCTGGGACTGCATGGAAGGACTGCGGAGTTCACCCTGGGATTGCATGGAAGACTGCGGAGTTCACCCTGGGACTGCATGGAAGGACTGCGGAGTTCACCCTGGGATTGCATGGAAGACTGCGGAGTTCACCCTGGGATTGCATGGAAGGACTGCGGAGTTCACCCTGGGATTGCATGGAAGGACTGCGGAGTTCACCCTGGGATTGCATGGAAGGACTGCGGAGTTCACCCTGGGATTGCATGGAAGGACTGCGGAGTTCACCCTGGGATTGCATGGAAGGACTGCGGAGTTCACCCTGGGACTGCATGGAAGGACTGCGGAGTTCACCCTGGGACTGCATGGAAGACTGCGGAGTTCACCCTGGGACTGCATGGAAGGACTGCGGAGTTCACCCTGGGATTGCATGGAAGA
The DNA here is from genome assembly GCF_048593235.1 of Sminthopsis crassicaudata. Classification (NCBI taxonomy): domain Eukaryota; kingdom Metazoa; phylum Chordata; class Mammalia; order Dasyuromorphia; family Dasyuridae; genus Sminthopsis; species Sminthopsis crassicaudata. The sequence goes on from NC_133622.1 coordinate 194,174,690, forward strand.
CTGCGGAGTTCACCCTGGGACTGCATGGAAGGACTGCGGAGTTCACCCTGGGATTGCATGGAAGACTGCGGAGTTCACCCTGGGATTGCATGGAAGGACTGCGGAGTTCACCCTGGGATTGCATGGAAGGACTGCGGAGTTCACCCTGGGACTGCATGGAAGGACTGCGGAGTTCACCCTGGGACTGCATGGAAGGACTGCGGAGTTCACCCTGGGACTGCATGGAAGGACTGCGGAGTTCACCCTGGGATTGCATGGAAGACTGCGGAGTTCACCCTGGGACTGCATGGAAGGACTGCGGAGTTCACCCTGGGACTGCATGGAAGGACTGCGGAGTTCACCCTGGGATTGTAGGGAAAACCTGTGGAACTGTAACCGAGGGCGGGGCAGATGCCCTTTTAGGCGCGCTCAATTTCCCAAGAATAAAATGGGGAGGGGAGGGCGTGGCAACTTCGTGAGCAGGTGCGGCGTAGGAGTTAAAGCACGAGAATTGGCAGAGTTAATACGTATTTAACCCTTATTTCCCGACCACCCAGAGGACCCCCCAACACCCCATCCCCGGGACAGGCGTTAGCTAGCGTAAAACTCTGACAAGATCAGCAGAGACTGCACGTGCACAGAATACCCGGCCAAACCGGAGCGGCTATCCGCCAATCAGGAGGCAGAAAAGGCCAATGAGCGAGGAGTGCTCTTAGCGCGCTAAGTCTTCCGGTCTGGCCGCACAACGTGCCGGGAGTTGTAGTTTCTGCTTTTCCAGAGTCGGAACTCGTCTAGGCTACCGAGCCAGGAAACCTTAGCGGCCTGAGAGAGCCAGCGAGCCCAAGAAGGAAGGGAGCTGAGAGGAAGTCCCACAGACCCAGGGCGCTGGCGGTGTTTCCTACCTGCTGCCGCCTGTTCCCGGATGCGGGTCACAAAAATGATAAGAACAACAAGCAGTACCGCGGCCACTACGTAAAGGACCGGGTCCATCATCCCGCCTCCTTCCCGGCAGCACCCGAAATGGGGGCGTGGACAACTAACCAGAACGAGGGCTCCGCCCCGCTCCCTGATAGGTCCTCCTCTGACAGTCCCTTATAGGTTACCAAATTTTATCCACGTTATCAAAAGGAGGGAAAAACCTTGCCTTTCACACAGACCCCGCCCACCAGGTCTCTTAGAAGCTCGCCTACTGATTCCCTAGATAGGTTCTATCCCCAGACAATTACTGTCCATCATGAGGAATAGGCTCCGCCCCCATGCTAATTAACTACATCTCTCAGATTTAGTCCGTAACTGAACCTCTTACTTTCTTTTTTTTTTTTTTTTAATCATTTTTCCAAATTATCCCCTCCCTCCTCCACTCCCTCCCCCCGATGACAGGTAATCCCATACATTTTACATGTGTTACAATATAACCTAGATACAATATATGTGTGTAAATACCATTTTCTTGTTGCACATTAATTATTAGCTTCCGAAGGTATAAGTAACCTGGGTAGATAGACATTAGTGCTAACAATTTACATTCCCCTCCCAGTGTTTCTTCTCTGGGTGTAGCTACCTCTGTCCATCACTGATCAGCTGGAAGTGAGTTGGCTCTTCTTTATGTTGAAGATTTCCACTTCCATCAGAATACATCCCCATACAGTATTGTTGTTGAAGTGTACAGCGATCTTCTGGTTCTGCTCATTTCACTCAGCATCAGTTGATTTAAGTCTCTCCAGGCCTCTCTATATTCCTCCTGCTGGTCATTTCTTACCGAGCAATAATATTCCATAACCTTCATATACCATAATTTACCCAACCATTCTCCAATTGATGGACACCCATTCAACTTCCAGTTTCTAGCTACAACAAAAAGAGCTGCCACAAACATTTTGGCACATACAGGTCCCTTTCCACTCTTTAGTATTTCTTTGGGATATAAGCCCAATAGCAGCACTGCTGGATCAAAGGGTATGCACAGTTTGATAATGTTTTGGGCATAATTCCAGATTGCTCTCCAGAATGGCTGGATTCTTTCACAACTCCACCAGCAATGCATCAGTGTCCCAGTTTTCCCACAGCCCCTCCAACATTCATCATTATTTGTTCCTGTCATCTTAGCCAATCTGACAGGTGTGTAATGATATCTCAGAGTTGTCTTAATTTGCATTTCTCTGATCAGTAGTGATTTGGAACACTTTCATATGAGTGGAAATTTCAATTTCATCATCTGAGAATTGTCTGTTCATATCCTTTGACCATTTATCAATTGGAGAATGGTTTGGTTTCCTATAAATCAGGGTCAGTTCTCTATATATTTTGGAAATGAGACCTTTGTCAGAACCTTTACTTTAAAAAATATTTTCCCAATGTGTTACTTGCCTTCTGATCTTGTTTGCATTAGTATTGTTTGTACAGAAACTTTTAGTTTGATGTAATCAAAATCTTCTATGTTGTGATCAATAATGATCTCTATGAACCTCTTACTTTCTAAGCCCTTCCTTGCTGTTGCCCTCCTTATCACTCCAGCCCTGGGAACGAGAGGGTCTCAACTCCTGGTTTTAGCCTTCCATTCCAGGGTATCCCCCTTGCTGCCTGATGTCTAACCTCCCTGCTTCTTGCTGCAGGGCTCGTGACCCCCATGCTGTGCTGCGTGCTCCCTCCAAGGCTCCTTCCTCTGGGACCTCGGCCCTGAGACTTGTAAAATCCTCCCTTAGGGGGTGTTGAGGAGGAAAGACTGGGTTACTAGCAGGAGAAACGAGGCTCAGCCCTGAAATCCCGAGGGTAGTACGTGTAATGGAGCCTCAGATTTGGAGGAAGCGTCCTGTATAGGATCCTCAGGTCCTTCGGTCCTCCTTGAAAGCATCTGGGATGCTCTAGGCCAGCTGAGTTCAAGTCCATTCTCCTTGACTTATATACGTCATTCCGACAGACCGTGATGACACAAACCATCCTTGTGAACTTGGGAAAAAATACACCCTCTGCTTTTGCTTTCTTGGGGTAGGGACGCTCTAGAACAATTCCGAAAAGGCTTCAACTATAATGTAGTCTGAAATAGAAACCAGGACCCCTACATGGTACATAAAGCTCCCTGTGTGTAATGCCGGAGGAGTGAGGCAAGATATAGAGCATTTCATAATTTATTTAAAAGGGAGAGGTGTCCTGGGACCAAATGGATCCAAGGTTTGGTCCCAGGGCTGAATGAGACTATCTTCTCCAAGAATCCAGCAAACAATGAGAATTCCCAATGAGCTTCATACACATGATTCAGACTCAGGGGGTAGACTGAGGCAGGGGCGGAGTCAGGTACTGAGAAGGGGACTCTGACAGGGTGGGATGAGCCTCCGGAGATGGGATGACCTAATGGGGGGAGAACCCCGGAGATAAGACTTAACTAACATTCTGGGGAGATATTCTAAAACATAAGATCTTTTAACCTTATCAAATATTCTGATAAAGAGGGAGAGGAGGTTTTGGAGGTTTTTGAGCTGATTATAAACTGAAGCAGAGAAACTGGGTCAGGATCATTAGGGAAACTGAGCCAGGACAATAAAAGAGAACTGTGGCACAACATGTGGGCTGCGTATTGACTTATAAAGCCACATGTTTATTTACTGTCTTCCAACTACTTACCTGTATAAAGTCAGATTTTCTTTGTATTTGTTAGAGACTAAATGCAGAAGCAGATAATGGCAACTACTTCTCTTGTATTTAGCAAACATCAAAGAGAATTATGAAAAATATGTAAAATAATACTGCTCATAATTTTTGTTCTACAAGTTACTTTTTCATTTTTTTAAAAAAAATCTGTGTTCATTAAATAACTATTTAAAAGTTTGATTTAATTTCTATTATGACAAATATTGATAGTTACTGCTCTCTGTTGTGTGAATGGACGCGTCCATCAGAGAGGGAAAGGGAATTGTTCTGACTCTTCATTTTCTTAGGCTGGGGTTAAGTGACTTGCCCAGGGTCACACAGCTAGGAAGTGTTAAGTGTCTGAGAACAGATTTGAACTCGGGTCCTCCTGAATTCAGGGCTGGTGCTCTATCCACTGCGCCACCTAGCGGCCCCGAGAAAGTGAATCTTTTGTTGAAGTTGTTTTGCATTTTAATAATTATGCCACGTGACTCATAATAAAGGAACTGAGACCGGCCCTCTATCTTTTTCATTGACTTACTAGGAGCTATATAAAATACTGAAAGTTTACATTTAGGGCCCTTGATTCTTAATGAAAGAATATTATTATATGGAGCTTAAATCTGCCTCTTTGCAATTTCTATGGATTGCATAAAATTTATCTGTACCCTGTCAGATACAAATCAAGGGCTTTTTGTTCTGAACCCAGGATCATGTCCCTTCGGGGGAGGCGAGGATGGATGAAACTTTGCTTTTTTGTGACCGGACCAGGGCGGCGTCCTTGGAAGCAGCGGCGGCCGCGCTTGGTCGTGCAAAAAGGGGTTAGGGTAGAGAATAAGGAACACAACTTTTATAATTCCAATTGGAAGACAAAGCAGGGGCCTTCCGGTGGGCCACCACGTGAGCGGAAGAAGGGAACCTTTTAGCCCCAATTCTCGGGCTTCACCGGCGACCGTGAACGTTTCGCATCTTTGTGATTGGTCCATCAGCGCGTCCTTAATTTTCCGGTTACGAAAAAGAGGGGCTTGTGGAAGCAAATGATCATGATTGGGTCACGTTGGACACGCCCCCTCTCGTTGGACCCGCCTTTACCGCCTGCTTCCTTCCCATTGGTCCGAATAGTGTTATTCGCGGATTGGAGGAAGAGAACCGGGCTGAGTTGAAGAGCTGATGGCGGCGTCACTTGCGGGAAAGAAAGTTGTGTTCGTTACTGGAAATGCTAAAAAGCTAGAAGAGGTGATGGGCCCGGGGAAAGGGAGAGGGGAAGCGGGAACTCCATCTCCTCCATCGTTTTGAGTGACGTCAGAGTGCGGCTAGGTGGGGTCGGAGGCCTCCAGGGCCACGTGAGCATGCGGTCGTAAACGGGGAGGGTGGCCGCGCGAGTCAGCCGCCCCTCCCCTTTCTCCCTTTGGCTCCGCCCTCTCCACGGGAGTCTCCCTCTCTAACTCAGACCCGGTTCCCTGAACCAACCACAGAGCAAAGCTCAGCGGGCTGTGGCGGCTCTGGTTCAAAGAACGCCCCCTTCTGATCCTGCCCCTGGCATTTCCTGGCAGTGTGACCCTGGGCGAGCCTCAGGTGCCTCATCTGGGAAATGGACCCGTTGGACTAATTGACATCCTGTGAGCTCATGTCCTGCCCGCGGTGAGGGCTTAGTCAATATTTTTCAGCTCTGCAATGCGGAGAAAGTCCTGGGTTAGAATTCTTCCTATCTGGCAGCAGTCGCCCGGCTGTAATTGATCACTGTTTGTTAAGCGCTGAGCTAAAGGCTGGGGATGCAAAAGGAGGCCCCGTCCTCACGGAGCTGGGAACCACGTGCAAAGGAGCGCGTCCAAAGCAAAATGTAACGGGAGCGTTAAAAAGTTAATTAGATAATAAGAAATTAACGAGCATGTTTGAGAAGAGACGGTAAGAGCCCAAGCTGGAGCTCTGTTAGCAGGGCCGTACGTGTGTGCTCCCTGCACGGGCTCTTCCAGCGAGAAAGAAGAGGGGAGGCCGGGAGGCGGTAGCAGGCCCAGGATGTCCCGAGCTCCGGCAGAGTCCGGCTGGGGAGGCCCGAGGCCTGCGCAGGGGAGGGGGGCCGGGGCGGAGGGCAGACTCGTGCAGCCGTCGTCCCCTTCCTCTCCTTCGGCAGGTGGTCCAGATCCTGGGAGAGAAGTTCCCCTGCGATTTGGTCCCACAGAAAATTGACCGTAAGTCCTCTTCTCCCCTATTAAGAGCCGCGCTTGCCACTAACCCCCCCAGGCCGCTTGTCACGTGTGCGTGTCTCTTTTTCCCCAAAGTGCCGGAATACCAGGGGGAGCCCGATGAGATTTCCATCCAGAAATGCCGGGAAGCGGCCAGACAGGTAGGGCCCGGGGAGCTGGGGAGGCGGTGGGGAGGTGAGAGAGGCAGCGCCGGGGCTCCCTCCCACAGACACACTGACTGAGCTCTGGCGTCCTCCTGGCCCAGAAGTTGGCATCGGAGGCTGCAGCGGGGGTCGGGCGGGCAGCCCCACCCCCCACCCCTGCCTCTCTTCCATAGTGGACAGGCTCGTGGCTGTCCCCAGCTTGGCCGGGAGGGCCCAAGAGGGCCCCCGGAGGCCTGGCTCCAGAGCTCCCTCTGCCAGTTTGCCCTTCTGGAAAGTGGGAGTGATTTTGCATTGGCCACCTCCGCAGTCTGACCTCGGAGCCTGGTTAAATGGCCTCAGGAGACAACAGCCGAGGGAGACGGTGGTCCTCCCCCCGGGCCTGTCTGCACACGGGCGGTTCTGGTTCTGGTTCTGGAAGTCACGCCTGAGGCAGCCTCCAAAGGCTCGCTTCTGCCCTGGCTCTCCCCCGGGAAGCACCGTGACTGTGGGCAGTGCCCGGGGCGCCTCATCTCTGAGCAGCCCAAAATGCCAGCCTCCTGGCCCGCCCCTGGGGGCTGGGCTGCCCCTTCCTCTCCTCCACAGAGGGGGCGACGAGACTTCCATGGGTTCTTTTCCTTAGAGCCAGCTCCCCAGGGTTGTGTCTATGCTGGAGCCGGGACCACCGGGGGTCCTGGGGAGTGAGCTGTGGGGCGTGGGGTGCAGGACGTGCGGGGTGTGACGGGGCTGTCTCGGTGCCGCAGGTCCAGGGCCCGGTCTTGGTGGAGGACACCTGCCTCTGCTTCAATGCCCTGGGGGGCCTCCCCGGCCCCTACATGTGAGTAATCTCCCACCCAGCAGCCCCATGGGGGGGGGGTCGTCATCTGCCAGGGGTCAGAGTGTTCAGAGCCAGAAAGGAGCGAGGGGTCCCCGGGCCTTTGTCTAAGGTCACAGGTGGTGACGGGCACCGTGTCTTTGGCCCAGACCTGGGGGGAGGGGCAGGCCTTTCCAGTTCCCTCTCAGGCCCTTCTCAGAAGCAGCTGCGCCTCTGATCCTCCCTGCCTGTTGTCTCCCCCAACCTCGCTAAGGTGGAGAGGCGTCCATCCCCGAGATCTGGACTCCTGGAGAACCCAGAGTCTCGCCCCACTCTCCGGCCTTCTTTCTTCCTGGGGCGGAGACGACTTTAGGGAGTCTCCTCCTTAGCCTGTGGGGTTTCTCAGGGCCCATGGGCCGCTCCAGGTGGTCTTTAAGACCCTTTTAGTATCTAGATATGTTTCCCTGCATTCCTCTGCCCTGGGATCCCAGACCCCTTTCTTGGAAAGGCATCCCTGAGGCACCAGGGAGAGCGAAGATCCAGATCCGGAGGCGGGAAACCAAGTCCGGACCCGCGTCAGACACTGCTCGCCGGCCGGGCCCCGAGGATGAGAGCCCCCGGGAGAGGCCGGGTGTGAAGCACATGGCGCCCGGCACACGGTGGGCGCTGCATAAAGCACGCTGTCGCCGTCAGGAGCCAGGAAAAAGCCCTCCTTGTGTCCAGTCGTCCTCCACTCATGGTGTGACGGGTCGTCAGGGCTGCCTGTGAAGGGCTCCCCGAGCCTGTGCCTGCCGCCTGTGACATTTCTCCCGGGTGGAGACCCCCCGCTGGATGTCCGGGCCTCTCAGCTCTTCCTCTGACCCACCTCAGACAAAGCCCTTCCCCCTCTCTGTCAGACGGAGCCGCGGCTGACGTGCCGACCCCATGAAGCTCTCCTTGGAGGGGCCGGAGGGCGGCGGTGTGGGGGAGGGCCGAGAGGAAGCCCTCAGAGCGGCGAGGGGAGCGGGACAGCCCCTTGATCCAGCAGGGAGCCCCCTGTGCCTGCCTTCGGTCTCCCTTCTGAGCCTCCTCTTTGTCTTGCAGAAAGTGGTTTCTGGAGAAGTTAAAGCCTGAAGGTGAGTGGCTGCTTGAGGGAGAGGAGCAGCCGGCCGGGAGATGGCGCTCTGGGCTCTGTCGGGGAGCCCTGGCGGGCCCAGGCCCCCCGGAGCCCCGGGCCGGCCGGACCCCTGCCCTCACAGGAAGGCAAGCTTGCCCGTTCTTGCCGCAGAGGCCAAGTGGGAGCCCTGGGGACGGAGGCTGCCTGGGCCCTTCCTCTCTGACCTCTCGGTCCTCGGCTTAGGTCTCTACCGCCTCCTCGCGGGCTTTGAAGACAAGTCAGCTTACGCTCTGTGTACGTTCGCACTCAGCACCGGCCAGCCAGAAGATCCTGTGCAGCTTTTCAAAGGCCAGACCTTTGTACGTGCTCATGGGGGGGGAGGGGGAGGAAGGCAGGAAGGCCTGGGAGCAATTTCCCAACATACCACCAGGTGGGGATGTTCCCCTCTGGATGCTCAAGGCCAGGAATGGGAACAGCAGAGATGGGGGGGGGGCGCTGACTGGGGGGAGGAGATGGAGGGGGCCCACCTAGAGACAGAGCAGTGGTGATGAGAGACAGCGACGGACAGACGTGAAATATGGTGGCAGGACCGACGGACGGAGAGCCGGGCACATAAAACCGGGGGGAGGGAGGTTCCAGCTCCGTTTTCCTTTGCCCCAGGGCCAGATCGTGGAGCCTCGGGGCTGCCGGGACTTCGGCTGGGACCCTTGTTTCCAGCCCGACGGCTACGAGCAGACGTGAGTGCGGCTGAGGGGCCCGGGTTGGGGTCGGCGCTGGGGCCTCGGTGGGTCGGGGCTCCGAGATGGTTCCTGGGTGTCCTGCTGGCTCAGGAGCACAAAGACGCGGCTCCTGGGAGTAGGGTGGGGGTCTGAACAGTGGCCGTCCCAGCATTGAGGGGTCTCCTCACTCGGCAGGAGAGTTGTGGTCTGAAAAGATCAGGATTGGGAGGGGTCTTACCCAGTAACCATTTCATCGTTTGTGGGGTTATTGGAGGAGAGGTCATGCCAGGTCCAGCTGAGGCAGACGTGGGGCCAGAACCCCCGGGCCTCGTTTTCGGAGTCTTGGGGGCCTCGCCCGCTGGCGCGATGCTTCCTGAGCACTGGGGCTAGTGGGGCAGCTTTGCAGGCGCCCGGCTCCTTCCGAGCTCCCCAGTGGCCATTCACAGAGCCGGGGACTGTCTGCGTGCCCGCCCTTCCTGCTTCTCTTCAGCTGAACTGGCCCTTATGTTTTCAAGTCTTTCCCCCAAAAGCCTCACCCCCAGGCCCAGGGAGCTGTGGTGCCTGAGCAGTGTTCACGGGGCTGCAGCCAACAAATCCAGGTTTCCATCCAAGCCCGCGAGCCCTGGCGCCGGCGGGTTACGCCCAACGAGGGCGCTAAAAGGCCCTCCCTAAAATGGGCAGAGCAGCTTGAAGTTGTGCGGTAGGAACAAAGTTCCCTTTCCCTGAAGGAGCGCATCTTCAGACCGAGTGTGGGGTGGCTGATGCAAAGCAGGCTGGGACTTGAGGCAAATCCTGCTCCAGAACCAGCTTCCCGAGCTGCCCTGAGCCCGGGAGTTCTCCCGTTTGTAAAATGGGAAAACACAAGGAAGGTCCTTCAAAGCCCTCGAGAAACAGGAGCTCTTAGGAGGAATAATGGTGGGCTGCCCTGAGGGAGGCTGCAGGATCTTTGCGGCCACGGGCCGCTCCTCCCTGGGGGTCCTTATGTGTCTCTGCGGTCTCCCCCCCCCAGGTATGCCGAGATGCCCAAAGCTGTGAAGAACACCATCTCTCATCGGTTCCGAGCCCTCCGTGAGCTACAGAGCTACTTCCTGCAGCCCGGCTCCCCGAGGGCCCAGGAGGGAGTGCCGCAGCGGGGGGAGGGGGAGGGGGCGGCATGAAGGACCCCAAGGACCACACGGAGGGGCACGTGGAGCCTCCTGGATAAAAGTATTTCATTGATCTTGGTCTTGCTGGTGGTATCTGTCTAATGAGAGTCAGCTCACATCTCCTGTCTTGGGATGGAGGGAGGGGAGGGCACATTTGAGGAAGGTATTGACAGCCCGGCCAGCGTCCAAAGGAGGCCGTGCCAAATGAGGGAATTAGAGACATTTAGGCCGGAAGAGTCAGGACCACCTGGACAGCTTATCTTCCAAAGAGGGGTCATGGGAAGGGGTGTGAAACAGGCCATTTTTGCCAGTTCCCCAAGCCGGCGCTGGGCCAGCCAATGGTTTTGGCTCAGGGAGAGAGGTGAGCGCTGTCAGGGCCGTTCTGGAGGAGAGCCTACCTGGTGGGGCAGTAGGATGAGGAGACGAATCCCTTCCAGTTCTTGAGCGGGATCTCATTACTGAGATGAAGGGGTGGGACAAAGGTTCTTCCCAAAGTAGTTTCCCAATGGCAGCCCCAGCCCTAAAACCCCCAAAGTATCCAGGCTTAAAATGGATATTTCAGGGGGAGGGGGGGAGCTCCACGGAGGCTCTTACTAACACACACAGATGAGTAGGACCCGATGTCTGAGAATTTCAGTGAGGGTCTGGGGAGTGAGGGGGCTTGCTGGGAGTGTCCAGTGGGTCCCCTCCACCATTTACACAGCCAGCCCTTTTTTTCGTGCGTAGGTTAGGCTGGCAGCCTATTAAAGGGCAGCCCTGTTATGTTCTCCATTGGAAAATGCTGGGGCGCCCTTCCCAGGAACCATGTGAATGCCGCCCGACTCGGGTTAACCCTTCCAACCCAAACTGGAGACTGGCTTCCTCCATGAAGCCCTCCTTGATCCCCTTCCTATGCTGAGACTCTTTAGCAAAGACTAAAGCTCCAGGTGTCCTCCCTTCCCCCTCAGTGGAGACCCCAGAGGCAGAGAACGGGAGGCTGCAGGTAGAAGTGTAGAAACAGAAGCTTTATTCTCTGCAATGCTCACAGCGAGTTCCTTACACAATCAAGGAAATCATTTCTCTTCCAGTAGTGACTCTTTTATCAAAAGAAAATCCACACTGCTCAGCTTGGAGTCCCCCCAGGCCTGCAGTGGGAGACCCTAGTTCTTGGGCCCGGCCCCTGCTCCTATGCGAGGGTAGAGGCTACGTGCACATGTGCTCTGGCAGAGCCACCAGCCTGTGCTGCCAGGAAATGCTTCTCTGGTTGGGGTTTCCCTCTCCCTGTCCAGGGGGGAGGGCAGGATTGGGGAACCCCCTCTGCCTGGACCTGCAGAACTGAGGGGTTCACCCGGGAGCCCAAGGAAAGTCGGATGTGCATGCATGGCCCAAATGATGGGAAGCTTAACTGATTGTCAAAGGCAAAATCCCTCACAGGCACGTGCATCCACGCAGCCCCAGTGCGAGGGACGCGCCGCCCTGACCCTGGGCCCGCTGGCGCCCCGTTCTCTGCCACATGGGGACTTAACTCGCATGAGCTGCCCAAAGCCAGAAGCCTTACTCCCTGACTGGGGGCTGGGGGCTGGAAGGGGGTGGAGCAGAGGCAGAGGAAGGCCCTTCCCCCCTCAGTGCCCCCCCAGAGCAGCCTGGCCTCGGGGAACCCGGGAAGCAAAGCCTTTGGGGAGGGACAAATACAAAGAGAAAATCAGAGCTGTGGAAAAGAATGGGAAACAGAGGTAGAGATTCGAGGGGCTCAGGGTGGGAGGGGGGCAGGGAAGTGAAGCAGCGCAGCTCCACCTGAGCCAGGGCAGCAGGGCGCCCGAGGGCAGAGGCCAAGACTTGGGTCAGGGGCTCCTCAGTGCTCTGCATCCATGGCATCTAAATATTTGGCTTCAATGATTCGGGGCATCAGGATGTACCTGGAGGGTGGGGGCGGCGTGCGTGAGTGCCCAGGGTCGGGGTCTGCAGCCCCCACACCCTGCTCCCCCTCCACGCCGGCCCTGGCCGGGTCAGCCCTCACCCTTCTGGCCCGGGCCTTGGCTACAGGTGACCTTTCCTATCCCATTTTCTGCCACGCTGGAGCCCAGCAGGCCTCTACCCCCGGGTTTGGCCGTTGGGGGGGGGGGGCTCACCGGATGGGAATCATGGCAATCATGATGAGGGGGAAGATCATCTTCATGTAGGGCAGGGACGACATGCCGAAGGCACAGAGCAGCAGCAGCTGGAGGACTTGCAGGCCTGTGAAGTAGTGGATCTTCCTCTGCGGCACCCGGCGAATATAGTGCGTGGGGGGGTACGCTGTCTGCAGGGGGGAGGGAGGCCCAGGGGCTGAGGCCGGACCTCTGCAGCAGGGACGAGGCCTGCTGGGGGGGGGAGGGTCCAGGGCTTGGAGATCCAGAGCAGGGGAAGGGTGCCGGGGAATTCAGGACTTGGAGACCCATGGGGGGGCTCTGTGGGCCCGGGGTCCTCACCTGCTCCTTGAGGAGGAGGGCGATCCTCTCGCAGAGCTGGCTGTTGTCGAGGGAGGTGAGGGCGATGTAGAGGAAGAGCCCGTAGAGCACGGCCTTGGGGATGGACTGCAGGGGGAAGGGCAGCAGCAGCAGCGACAGCCCCACCAGGATGCTGGCCCCCAGCGTGGTCAGGCGCGTCTCCTTCACACTCACGATCCTGGGGGAGGGTGGGGCAGGCACAGCGGCGGCAGGGCTCGCCGCGTGTCCCGTGTGTACAGCGCTTGCTCGGACCGGCCAGATGCCCAGGTCACACCCCTCCCTCCCAGCCCCCCGTGCCGCCCCCAGCCTGGCCCCCTCACGGTCACTCACGTCTCACAGATGTGCCCAAACTCCACTCGCTCCTCCACAAAAGCCAGCGCCCGCACGTGCAGCGGCGAATGGGGGTAGGCCGCATGCAGCCAGGGCAGGCCGAACAGGGAGAGCCCCATGTTGATCAAGGCGATCAGCAGCAGGTCCCAGTGGTAGGCTGTGCCCTTCACCAGCCTGGAGCACACGCGGGCACGCCATTAGCCCATGGGTAGGAGAAACGGCCCTTCCCCCGAAAGGGAGTGGGGAATGGAGGTTCCACAGGTGGAAGAGGAGCCCAACAGGCAGATAGGGGCCCCGGGGAGGGCAGGGGACCATTCCCAGGCCACAGAAGGAAATAGGGACCGCCCCAGGTGGAGCTGCACTGGGCCGGGGAGCCCGGGGGGGGGGGCGCGGAGGAGACACCTGTTCTCTGGGGCATTGGCCAAGGCAGCAACCAGGTTCTGCTCGATGAAGAAGAGCATGGAGAGGAGGAAGCCCAGGCCCATGGCGCTGCCCACGGCTCCCAGGGACAGCGACTGCACTTTTGCCAGCTCAAACAGGCTCTCGCTGGGGTTGTAGCTGAACTTGGACACTGGGAAGGCCAGAGAACGGGAGGGTGAGCAAAGGAGACTGAGGGTCGGCTCCGCCAGCCCTGGCTCTTCTGTGGACCCTGCGACGGGTGAAGAGGGCCTGGCCAGGTCTAGGAAGGAGACAAGCGCGATCCCCCCTCGGCCCTCCCCCTCCTTAGCACACTCACTCTTAATTCCGTGGAAGACAAAGGAGCCCACTATGGAGAAGGTAAGCACCGAGATGGGCAGCGCGCAGTCTGATAGGGCCTCCCGCACGCGGCCGTGGAGGTAGGGGCTGTGGGGGCAGGAGGAAGAGAGCTGGAGTGCGGCCCATGCAGAGCACCCTTGGCCAGTCTCCGTCACCACCTGGGCCCCTCTGTGTCCGGGCCGGGGCCCACCCCGCTGCCCCTGCTCACCTCTTCTTGAACTGGTACAGCGTGTGGCCCAGCCAGACAGTGCCCAGCATGAGCATGAGGCTCAGGAGAGCCGTCTCCCGGCCCGGCGGCTCCCCGTCGCTGTCCGCGCGGTGTGAAGAGTTCATCAGGAGGCTGCTGTTAAGGCCCAGCTCAACTGGGGAGAGGTTCGCTTCCCCGTACTCGGTCACGTGTGCACCGAAGTAGTACTTCTGGAAGACTGCGGGGCACATGGGGGGACACCCATGGGGCGGCTGCTGCCAGCCTTACCTGCTACTCTGGGAGCGCCCCCTGCGGCCAGAAGGGGTCCTGAGGTGGCAAACTGCCACAGAGAAGGAAGCCCCTGACAGTGGGTCCCAGGGCCCGGTGCTGTCCGGCCTCTTGGAAAACCTGTCTTTGGGCTGCCCTCCTCCCCAGCTGTTATCTCCTTCTCCTGCACAGCTCTGAGCTAAGGCCTGCCTCCTCAGACCTACTGTGAGCCTCCCTAAGCCAGACTCCACATCTCCTCCTGCACAGGGCAGTCCTCAAGTACCTGACGGCCTCAAACTAGGAAAATGTCACAACTCGAACCCAGCTCTTCTGGGCGCTGGCCAGGGGCCCTCGGCTACACTGGCAGGTTTCCTAGGATAATTTCCCCCGCCCCCTTCCTTCTGCCTCGCCCCCTGTGTGTGTGGGAGTGAGGGATGTGTGTGTCCCGGTGCACATGGAGCAGGCTCAGCTGGGTCAGGCAAGCTCAACAGGCACACCAGGTGCTTGGGGAGTCGCTTCCTGCAGGAGACAAAGGTCAGGGCCCAACAACAGGAAACCCCATGGCACGGTCACATACGCACAGGGTGGGAGGGCCCGGGGGGACGGGACCCTGACTCCACTTCCCTTCTGGACCCTTGTTGGAAGGGAGTGGTGGAGCATCAGTCAGGAGAGCCATCCCTCGGACTTCCTGGGGTGTCAGGCCCCCCACAATCCCCTTTTCTGTTAGGTCTCACCCCCCCCAAAGGGCCCTAAAAGCCTGTGGTTTATGTCTCCCCCCCAACTTCCACTACATCAGCACATAGGCAGCATTGCTAATCATTGGATGCAAAAGGTCAGAGCTGAGAGAAGAGGCTGGACAGCCAGGAAGGGAGAGCCCCAAGGGATGGAGCAGCAGCAGCAGCAGCATCAGCAGCAAGCTGGGGGCTGCCAGTCCGAGTCCCAGGTGTGGCAGGACATTCTCTCTGTGCAGCCCTCTGCCATTGGGACCTTTCTTTTCCACAGGCTGAGGCAAAGCCGGCTTCCTCTCGGCTCTCCATCAGTGCCCAATGCTGTCCTCGGGGCCAGGCAGGACAAGCTGACATTTCTTCCTGTTACTGCCCTCGGTGTTTGAAGACACTTGGGTTTTTTTTTCAGGCTAAGGCTCCTCAATCCTCCAAGTGCGCCTCATTAGGCAGAGCCCCTGGTGCCCTCCCTGGTTCTGCTCACCTTCTGGACCCGTGCCTCTGATGGCCTCGCTAGAGCGGAACCTCGCTGCTCTGAACAGAGCCAAGGACAGTGGGTCTGCCAGCTTCTTTGGTGTGGATCCTCTGAGCCTCCTCATAGAATATACAACTTCACTAACTTTTCTGTCCCCCAACATGTAAGCCAGCCCTCTCTGTTCCATGTCATCTGCAACTCTGCCAAGTCTGGCATCTCTCTAATTATCCAGGCCACTAATACAAAAATATTGAACAGCACAAGCAAGAACAGTTTTTGAGAGACCTGAGATCTCAGTGGACCTCTGTCCATTAATCACTCAGTGGGTTCTGTCATTCAAGGAGTTATACATTTCCCTAAACATGAATCTCTATCTTGTCCACAAAGATATCATCAGAGATTCTGGTTGTCTTTGTTTTGTATTGTTTCTGAAGTCCAGAAAATAGAGTAGTATTAACTAGGGAGCATTGCTGATTCTACCCTAGTGATCCTGCTCCCGACTGATCTGTCACAAGGGATTTGGAGACCGTGTACTGGCTCTTTTTGGCCCTGGCTTGCCTGTGTGCTCCGTACCATCCTTTTAACAGTTCATTATCACATTTTGCCTATATGCTCCTCAGGTTGTCTGTCATCTCTTATTCTAACTATGCCTTACTATAGGGATGGCCACCAAGTCCATTGGCCTGTAATCTGAAGAACTGACCATCTCCTTTTTCAAAATCAGGACATTTATCTCTCTCTCTCTCCAGTTTTCTTCTCAAAAACCACCAGAAAAAGCTTAGCAGTCCAATCTGCCATTTCTTTCAGTATCTCAAATATGGTTGCCATAGGGCCCTACTGACTTGAATTCACTGAGGGCAGGAAGGGGCTCTCTGTCCCTTCACTTATATTGGGTTTTGATTTTATGGCTTCTCTTTGATCCTTTGATCCATCTCATTGGTTTTTTTTTGTTGTTTGTTTATTTGTTTGTTTTTTTTGTCCCCAGCATAACTTAAAAACCAGCCCTTTCGTGGGGAGGGTCTAAGCCCTCATTCCTTGCTCTAGTTTGTCCAATTTTAGCAGTACCATAATTATTCTCAGGTCCCTGGCCCTCTTTGTATCGATCCTGAGTTACTTGTTCCTGCTTTCACTGAATAATATATATTTTTTAAATCTGAGTTCATCAGAAAGCCACCTGTTACAGTTTCTCTTAGCTATATCACTTGTGTTTGCATCATCATAAAATTGATCTTGAAAATCTCATCTCCCTCTCGAATCATTTTCCTTTTTCAATACTAAAACAAATAGATTCTCATCAAGGACTGATAAATATTTCACAACTAACTCCCTGAAGAATAAACATGTACTCACCACAAACTTAAATTTAATTTGTATTGACATTTTCTCCACTACTTTCTTAATTCTAGAGACAATCGATCAACAAAACAACAAAGCAAGCCCTGAACTGTAGCATCTGCTGTTTCCCAAGGTATAAATGCTCACACTGAAAATTTAACAATCAGCTCTCAAGAACTTAACAATCAGCTCTCAAGAACCAGTTTGAGATGGCTTCGGTTCGTTCATGATTCTGCCTATCTTTTCCCTCAACCTCTTAACATCTTGTTCTTGTGAAGTGCTCTTCACATGCTATACTATGCTTGGTATTTCCCTTCTTACTATTATAATCATAGCTCAAATTTCTACACTTGTTTATGAGTTTTAAATGTTTTTTCTTCAAGACAGTCCCATGAAATAGATGGAAGCACACTGCAAAAGTGACTTTACCAGAGTCAAACAAGAAGGGTTGGAGTGGGCGGCCAGACCTGGGTGTCTCAATCCAAGTCTGTGGCTCTCTTCCTTCAAACCCACTGCCGGCTGGCCTCTCATCATCTCTGAGGTGCTCCCAAAGCTCATCACTTTGCCTTCTCTTCCTAGCTCCTCCTCATTGGTCAGAATCTAGCAAATCTCTCTTACTACTTGTTAGGAAAACTGTCCGCAGGGAGAGCCAAGAGCTTACCCACTGCTCTGTTTTCAAAAAGGATATCTAATGGAAGCAGGAACAAAGAAACCAGGATCAATACAAAGAGGGCCAGATACTACTCCATTGTCCCGTTCTCATCAAGAATCATTTGCTGAATCTCAATGATACCTAGTAGCTTGTGTGGACCTTTGAAGGGGCGGAAACCTGCAGATTTCTCTTTCCGTTCCTCTCTGCCTCACTGCTCCCTGGCCATTCTTGCCCTTTCCCATCTCCCCATTCACTCTGTGTCACTATGGCTGCGACCCCCTCACCTCTCACTTAGACGTCCCAGCTCCCTCCAGGCCTTCCTCAGCTTGCACACTACCAGACCTCCCCGGGGCCCAGCCAGGATGACCTAACTCTCCTGCACAGAGACCTGCCAGGCTTCCCCTTGTTCCTCATGCATTCTAGATGACAGTTATCCTTTCCACATCATGACTTCCCACACTGTGACTCCTCACGGAAGTTCTGATGTACCGACGATACTGAAGAAACTAAGTGGGAATCAGGATGGAGTTTTGTGGAAGCTGCATGTAAAGGCCAACAGGTGACCCACAGAGCCTATGACCAAATACTTAACCCAAATTTTACAAGAAGGTTCTATAAATACCCCATAAAAGAGAAATTAAAAGTTCAGATTTCTCTGAGGGCCAAATATTTTTACATGGATTTTCTAGATCTCGGGCATTCCACACGCCTAATTCCTGAGATCTGGAGTTATCTATAATTATAAACTCTTTGGGACCAGAGACTGTTTCAGCTTTGAGCTCCTTAAGGATCTGTGTTCTGACTGCTTTGGGTATTCTCCTGGTTGGTACAAAAGAAACTCCTGTATGTGCCCTCACCTTTGGGATTATTCTAGTTCCTCTCTAGAAGAACTGCCCAGGGCACTGCAGGCCTTCTATCCACTTTTTCACCACTGAGTGGGTCCCAACACCCCCCCCAGGCTGTCCATGTCTTGCCCCTGGTTCTTACCTCATGACCGGGTCACCTTTTCTGGTCATCTCAAACCTAATGTGATTTATGCTCCCTCTTTCACAAACAATGGGCTGGTTCGTTTGTGGTGAGATTGGCAGGTGGGGCAGAGCGTAGTTCAGTGCCTCCACAAGCACGTTAGCTTGTGGGTCAGTGAACAGGGACTGCGTGTCCAGAACAGCGGTTTAATGACCATCTCTGAGTGACTCCCTGCATCCTTTGCCATGCTTCAGGGACAACACGGGACTAAGAAATTTTCTGTCTGTCTATTTCATGGCCAGACAAACTCCCGAGCAGTCACTGAGCCTGCGATCTGGGCCCATCACTTCACTGACGGCTCAGTGGATAAAGTGCTGGGCCTGGAGCAGAAAGACTTAAATTCCACCCGCCTCAGACTCTTTTTAGCAGTGTCATAAGCCCCTCAGTTCTTCAATTGCTAAATGGGACCAACAATGGCACCTACTTCATTTGGGGATAGAATGAGACAAAAATTTGGAAAGTGCTTAGTCCAGTATCTAGCGCACAGTAGGCACTTAATGAACGCTTGTTTGCCTCTTTACTTCTCAGTAAGCTCTAGCACCTCCCTGTAGCCTCTAGGATCAAAAATAAACTCCTCTGTCTGGCCCTCACAGCCTCAGGGGCCTCCTCATCTCGGCCTCTCGGAATCCCTCGCTTCCTTCGATGCTCCTGCCCCACTGCCAATGCCCTCCTCCCCCCGGATCACTTGTCGTTGTTTTCCATATGCCTACTGAAGCACACACTAGGACAGCTCCTGGACAACAGGGCTGGTTTCGCATTTTTTGTTTTTGCCCAGTGTCTGGTGTATATAGTAGGCACATAATAAGTGTTCGTCAATTGACTCCAGCTGGACAGCCCCTGCTGGAGCTTCCAGGGCCCTCTTTGAGCTAAATCTTTCAAGCAGACTTCCATGGAGTAGGTGGCTTTTACAAAGCACACCGGGCATTTTAATAACTATTTGTCAAACTGAACACAAGAGATCTTAAACTCCTCTCGGCTCCCCAGAACCCGGTTTTGGACTCTTTCTGGGCTGTGTCTCACCCTCTCACCTGTGCCGAGCACACTCCTGGCCCATCCACCTTTCTGCGCCTGGTCTCATTACCCACAATGCCTTCCCTGTGCCAGAGCTGCCTGGCTGAATCTTCCTCCCCTTCTGGACCCATTTCTCTCGGAAACCTTCCCTGCGCCCTGTGGGCCTGCTTGGGACTGGAAGGGGTGGAGGGAAACGCTCTGCTGCTCCGACTGCTCTCTCTCTCTCTGGGGTCTTGACCCCTTTAGGTGGGGGGGGGAGGGTCTGCAGGGCGGGAGGACAAAGGGGAGGGGCCACAGCAGGACTTACTTTTGACCATGCCCTTGACTGCATCCAGCACAAAGGTGATAGAAATGAAGAGTGCAATGATCTCCTCTGTGGATCTAGGAGCAAGAAGAGCCCTCCTGAGCACTGGCGGCTCTTGCCATCACCTCGCGTCTCTGCCAGGAGCCCTTGCAGGACCGACACAGCTGGCAGGGAGCTGAGGTGGGCAGAGGCTCCTTGGATGCTCCCACACCCTGGGCCCGGGGGCTCTGCCACTGTCGCCTGCATCTGACAGCCGAGGAGGCTGCGGCCTGCAGAGGCTGAGGGCCGTGGCCGAGCTCACACAGCTAGAAGCGCCCGAGAAGGGGCCCAGGCCTTCTCCCACCGCACCGAGGAGAGCGCTGTCGGCGCGGGGATGTGTCTGGGGGAGTCGCTCATTTGGCACAGAAGGCGGGACGTGCCCGCCCACGTGGCGGGCTGAGATCGGAGGGGTCCTGGACACAGGTGATCAGGCGCCCGCCAGGACGTGTTAGAAGTGCGAGCGCCAGACACGGTATTGACCCCAGGGCCCCCTCGGGCCCCCAGTCCAGAGGCCGGAGCCACCACTGCCGGTGTGGGAGCGCTCACAGCTGGGCGGGCCCGGCAAGAGGGGCAAGGACCGGGGCGGGGACAACCCTACCTCTTGAAAACCTTCATGAGAAGACTCAAGTTGAAGACGGCGTAGACGGCCAGGAAGAAGCTGTTCCACAGGCCGGTCCAGGCGTAGAAGGCGTGAAAATCCAGGTTGTAGTCGTCACAGATGCCGCGGATGACTGAGAAGGGAACGATCAAAAGCGCTGATGGCAAAGGGAGAGGAAGGGTCCTGAGAAGTGGGAGCCCTCGGCCCAGAGAAGAGCTCCCCCCGCCCAGCCCGGGGGAGGTCTCGCACAGGAGGCTCTGGGACGGGGCAGAGGACTGTGTCCTAGGGCCGGGGGCCTCCTTTGGACCTGGAACAGAGCCCGAGGTAGCCCAGAAGGGCGTGGGGAGGTCACTGACCGTGGATGTAGAGGGCCAGCGGTGCCGTGGTCAGCAGCACCACCAAGGGCTGTCCGGAAAACAGCGCGTACAGGAGGCCGCCGATGCTCTGCCCGGCGATGGTTTTCTTCACATCTGGAAGGACAGAGGCCAGCGGGACATCAGACTGAAGGAGGCCCTGGCCAGAGGGGAGGGGGCCCAGGCCAGCTCGCTGCTCTCTTCGGGCTTGAGGGAGGGGCTGTTTCCAAGCTCCTGGGCCGGAGACCCTCTAAGCAAACCCTGGATATTCTCTGGATGCCTGAGACCCGGACGCCACAGGAAGAGGCCCCCACGACCCTGCGCCGGAATCCCAGCTCACCAATGACTCCCTTCGTGTTCTCATCATTGAGGGAACCGAAGGCGATGGTCGGCAGGAGGCAGGCAAAGTAGAGAAAGATTGTGGTCGTGAGGTACTTCCCCAGAGACTTGTTGCTTCCAATCACACCTGGGGGGGGGGGAGAGGTGTGTAGAGACAAGGTCAAAGGTCAAACCTAAGCCCACCCTGGGAGGATGGGAGCTGAGTGTCAGAGCAATAACAGAAACTGAGGATGGCAACGACACATGGGACATCTATACGGAGACTCAGACTGTCTCATTTACTCCTTGCAGCTGCCCCGGGAGGGAGTTGGAACCCATTTTGTAGGGGACAAAGACCCTCCCTCATTTTGCCCGCCACATCACTGAGCTCAGAGGCGAGCTTTAAACCTAAGCCTTTTCAGAGATGACCCCTTTGGGTATTGGGGAGGGGGCTGGGTCAGCTCCTCCCTCAGGGTGGTCCCACCCCGACCCCCCACTCACCATCCGTGAAGTCCAGAGCATACACGGGAAACCTTCTGGCGACGTCATCCATGATCCCCTTGCCCAGTTGCAGGAAGTCGTGACACTGGCAGGGGAGGAAGGGCAGGAGAGGTGGGTCCGCGGGGAGCCCGGGGGCCGGGGCGCCCCCGCGGCAGCCGGGCCCCATGCCGACTCACCTGCAGCTCCTTGGTTCCGTGCTGCCGGGGCCGCACCGGGGTGTAGATCTCGCGCTGGGAGAGCACCGAGGACTGCGGCTTGATGACCGTCAGGAGGTGTCTCTGCTGCACCAGGGCGTCCTTGAACTCCTCCGTGGTGCGCGTCTCCAGGAGCCGCTGGCGGAAGGTGATGTCCGAGAACATGGTGGCGAAGGTCCGCGCCACCTCCGTGGCCGTCTTGGTGCTTTTCTGGGGGGCCGGGACAGGTCAGAGGGGACTGGCACGCGCCCCCGCCCCCACAGAGCCAGCCCCACCGCGGGCACTCACCGTCTTGGGGGGCGCCATCACCAGGATCACGAAGCGCACCTCGCACGAGTTCTCGCCCCAGTTCTGGGGCCGCTCCAGGCGGCTGATGCACACGTGGCGCCGCTGCAGAGACTTGATGTTACAGCTGGGAGGAGAGATCCGGCCGTCAGACCCCAGCCCGGCTGCCTCGGGGGGCGGCCTCGGAGCGCTGGGCCTGGGGGGCAGGGAACATCCGGCCTACTCACATGATGCAGAGCCAGGACTGCTGGTACTGAACCCCGGTAAAGGTGGCTGTGACTCCTTGGATTATGTCAGAGAGGAGGTGCACTGGGGAGGGCAGAGGGTGGGTGAGGAGGGCACACAAACCCTGCCCTTGCCCCGCACCCACTACCTCATCCTCAGCCGGGCTCCCGGTTACGTCCACCCCCTGCCCCCGGGCTCTAAAAGAAGAGGAGGGTCCCGGGGGGAAGGGGGCCCCCAGGCAGTCACCAGTTCCCTCTCGAGGAGTCCCCGAATCAGTGAAGAGGGTGGCCATGATCCGGTCAAAGTTGAAGCCGGGCTCCGCATTGTTGGGGTCCTGGGAAAAGCGGCGCAGCATCTCACAGAGCACATCATCCAGCGTCGTCGCCGTCTCGTTCAGGATGATGCTGGCCCGGGCCAGGAAGCTGTCCAGGTCGCGGTGGGCTCGGATCTCCTCCTCAAAGTTCTTTAACTTCAAGTACTGGAGACCCATGAGATCCAGCATCAAGGGCGAGAGAGAGCGGCGGGCACAGGCAGTGAGACACACAAGCCAGGAGGGAGACCCTCCCATAGGCCCGCACCCGAGTCCCTCCCGCAGTCTGCAGCCCACCCCCAAATTCAAGAGTTCTCCTTGTTTTTGCTCCATGTCCTAGCACCCACCCACCTAAAACAGACCAGGAGTAGGGGATCTAAGTGGGCCTGGGCCCTGCTTAGGGGAGGGGAAGTGCCGGACATGCTAACCTCCATCCCTGCTGCCTTGCACCCCTCCTCCTCCCCCCCCCCCCCCCCCCGCCCCAGCCAGCCCCGGGGCCACTCACCTTTCGGGAAGTGTGCAGGAGCACGCAGCCTGAACTAGCGTCCTCTGTTGGAGAGAAGAAGGAAGGGTGGCCGGGGCTCCGGGGCTCCCCCTCCACACTGGGAGCTTGTCAAGGCTGGGGCCGTGCTCCCTCCTACCTCCCCGGGGCCCCCGCCCGTACCACTCAAGTTAGCCTGCATGTCAAGGTTGAAGTTGACAAAAAACCGGATGCTGTCTCCGGACACGATGGAAGAGTTGACGGTGTCAAAGAGCTCTTCCTCTGTTCCCTCGACGCCATCCTCTGTGTCACATTTGAGGTAACCTGGAGAGACAGAAGAGGTCACAGACGGACCCCAGAACAGACGGGAGGTCACCGAGCCAAAGCTTTGGAGGGCTGAGCCTCGGGAGCCGGCAGAGGACCGTCCCTGGAGCATTTACAGTTGGAAGTGTGTGTGTGAGTGTGTGAGAGTGTGTGAAGGTGTCCGTGTGACGGTGTGAGTGTGAGGATGTGCTGAGGAGAAAAAACTTTTCATTCTAAACATCACATCCCCCCCCAAAATGAGCGAAGACTCCGACTGCTGATGGAGAGAGGGACTCAGAAGTGCAGAGGCGATGGCAGCGGGGAAGGAGCGGGGTGGGTGGGCAGAGACAATGCAGGACAGTGCGGCAGGACGGGCAGTGAACTGAAGGTGAAGACTAGGTCAGCCATGAAACAAGAGTCTTTGGGGCTCAAAGGAAGGAGGGGGAGGTAGAGGAAGGCACCAGCTTCCTTCTCTGTGAAGTGAGAGGCTTGAACTAGATGGACCCCAGAGTGCTTCCAATTGCCAGGCCCTGACCTATGACACGTTGGAGGGATCAGAGAGGGCCCCAAGCGTAAGATGACCCATTCTGGAGGACCGATCGAGAACCTCCCAGTGGCTCCCAGCCTGTCGCTGCTATAGGGACCCCTTCCACCCGGGATAAGAAAGAGGCCGGACCTGGGGAAAGGGCCGTGGGATATCCCACCACCCTCCCCCCATACAGCCATCTAGAGAAAGAGGGTCAGAACTGTTATTCCCCCTTCATCCTCACCTCCCAAATGCGTTCTCCTCCTCCTTGAGCCGTCCCTTCTTTTTTCCTCTGTGACAGAGGAGGAGGGCACGGGCAAAAGCGATGGTAAGTGAACCCGGGGCCATGCCTCCGAGGGAGAGACTGGTGGGCTCTGGTTGTTCCCTGAGGGACACGGATTAATCTTCCTAATGCACAGCTCTCATCACATCAACTCCTATCTACAGACCCCTACTCTGCCTGACCAATTTCCTGACCTGGATTTGGGGCCCACCCTCAGCCCCCAGCTAGCTCCCATGGCTGCCCTACAAGTCCTCCACTCCAACAGTGGCTGACTCTGGATTGCACATGCCAGCTTGCTGCCAGTTCCCAAACCTTTGCCTCCACTGCCCTTCCCTGGCACCGCAGCCTCATCACTTTTCTCTGCCCTCTGTGCCCCTTTTTCAGGGCCAGCTCCAGGTCCCCTTTCTCCAGGAACCATTCCAGAACTTGGTGATCTCCTCAGTCTTTGACTAGGGGTCTCTGATGCCCCAGAGCCTCCCTGAATCCCACTTGGAATCCCCCACTGGTGGAGGTGAATACTGGTATCCTGCATTCTAGCACTCGACTGCGCCATAACTGTCCCGTCCTACTCTCTTCCTCCTATTCTGAATTCTGGCCCTGTCCTAATTGTGGGCCCCTCTCCAGTCTCCTTCTCTCCCTTCTTTCTTCCCTCTCTCCTCCTCCTCCTCTCTCTGCCTCTGTCTCTCTTTCTCCCTCCCCCCCGCTCTTCCCCCTTCTCTGTCTCTCTCACTACAGGAGAGTTTGGGGTGATAGGGAATTGTCCTGAATTGATAGAGAATCCACCACAAACCCATTTCTCCCTCTTGTATTGGCCCTCCCCCATTCACTCACTGATGGTGGGAGAGGGGCTTGACTCACACTGACTCATTTCCCTGCTCATCCAACTATATTTCCTCCCTACATCCCACCCCAGCACCCGTTCCCCTCCCAAGGCTCGAGTCCATCCTGGGGATCAGCACCTGGGGCCTGTCTCTGGCATTTGAGGGGTCTATGAGACTCCCTCCTCACTCGGGCACTTGCCCCGGTGCCCTCTAGGGTCTCTGACTAGTTATTCATTGTCCCCAATCACATAAACCCAAACCCCACACCAGAAAGCTCCCTGCGTCCGATCTCACAATGGAGGTTCCTCCTGCTGCATGAGCCCAAGCCACGGCCCTGCTTTCTCCAGGCCTCCCTCTCCCCTTTATCTTCCAACATTAATTTCTCTCTCCTCCTCCCTCCCTTCCCTCCATCGTCCCTTGTTTCTGCCTCCCTCTAGCCTCACTCCTTTCCCCCACTGTTCTCCCCTTTGTCTCTGCCTTCTCCAGGGGCCTCTGCTTGGGCCCGCCATCTCCTCGGAGGTCCCCACCTCTCCGCGTCCTTCGAGCCCGGGGCCCAGAGAAGAGGCAGGCTGGCTCCTCGCTTTCAGCCTTGCTCTCAGACTCCCATCCACTTCCCCTGACTTCTGGCCCCCAGGACACGCTCACAGTCCCAGAACTAGAATCACAAGCAATCTTGTTTCATCCGCCTTCTCGCCTCCGCTTCCCGCTGCCTCAGTCACCCACACACTCCAACTCCTGGTCTCACCCCCATCCCTGCTAAGCCCAAGGGCTCCAGCAGCCCGCCAGCACAAAGTCTCAGAGCTCCCCTTGGCTTCTCCACCTCCTGCCAGCTCCACGTTGGCGTGATCGTACCCTAGCCGACACTAGGACATGGCCCTGCTTACTGACTCCAACGGAAAGCCTCCCAGCTGACAGAATGACTCACTGCCTGTCTGACTGTCCGATGAACTGCCCGGTAAATGGACTGGCTGACTGATGGATCTCCTGACTGACGGACTGGCTGATGGACTCTCTGGCTGAGCAGTCAAGTCATTGGTGGAGATCCTCATTGATGAACTGCGCGACAGATGACCTGGTTCACTGACGGACCTTCTGACTGACAGATTACCAGATGACAGGGCAATTCACAGAACGGATCGCTTGGCTGGTAGACTCCCTGCCTGCCGGATTGCCTGACACGTACACCACCTGACTGACAAACTGTCTGTCTCCCCCTCCAAGGGCATGAAGTTCCCTTGAAAAGTATCGTGAATTGTTGGGTCCTGCTCCGTGTCCCATGAGAGGAGGGAACTAGAGACACTGGAGGAGGGAAAGGAAGTCTGTGTAACTGTGGCTACCCCGAGCTTTCTGTTCTTGGTCAGATAAGTCATGGGGATCCAAGGCTGGAAGAAGGACAAGATCACGGGGCTAAGTGGGTGAGGGCAGACTAGATTTCCGAAGGCACCGGGCCCAGCTCTATGTGGGCAACCAGGTAGTGCAGGGTATAGCACGCCGGGCCTGGGGTCGGGAATTCCAATCCAGCCTCAGATACTTCCTAGCTATGTGACCCTGGCCAGTTTTTTCAGCTGTAAAATGGAGATAATACAGCCCTCTCTTGCAGGGCGTCGTGAGGAGTTGGCACTTGTGAAACATTTAGCACAGTGCGTGGCACACAGTAGTGCCCTTCTCGAGTACTAAGGAGAAGACCCACACATCCAAGGGGAGTGGATCGTTCCAGCCCTGATGAATGGATAGTTTAGAGGGAAGGAGCTAGGTGGAATCCTAAGAATCTGATAAAAGGCCTGTCTCCTCAGGGCAATAGTGAAACTCATTTCTGATGACAGTCAGTCAGGGCCCCCTGTGGAGCAAAAGCTACAGATCCCACCTCGCCAGCTATTTTCTATATAGGACAGCTTGTATACCCAGGACGGCACAGCAAAGACGGCAGCGAACTACTGGCAACGGCAACGCCGTCCTCTCCCCCCACCCCACAGGCCAGGCCAGGGCCCAGCAAAACCTAGGGTTCAAGAAAGGAAAAGGCTGGGGCTTCTTCCCTGGGGACCCACAGCAACACCCCCCAACAGCACAGGGACAGTAAGGCAGAGAGAGAGAGAGAGAGAGAGAGAGAGAGAGAGAGAGAGAGAGAGAGAGAGAGACAGAGAGAGACAGAGAGAGAGACAGAGAGAGACAGAGAGAGACAGAGAGAGACAGAGAGAGAGAGACAGAGAGAGAGAGACAGAGAGAGAGAGACAGAGAGAGACAGAGACAGAGACAGAGAGAGAGACAGAGAGAGACAGAGAGAGACAGAGAGAGACAGAGAGAGAGAGACAGAGAGAGACAGAGAGAGAGAGAGAGAGAGAGAGAGAGAGAGAGAGAGAGAGAGACAGAGACAGAGAGAGAGAGAGAGAGACAGAGAGAGAGAGAGAGACAGAGAGAGAGGGAGGGAGAGAGAGAGAGGGAGGGAGAGAGAGAGAGAGGCAGGTGAGGTGGGTGGAGGGGAAGGAAGGAGACAGAGGCAGGTGGAGATGGAGAAGGGAGACGGGTCAGAGATGGGGAGAGCGCAGAGGCCGGCACAGACAGGCGAGCAGAGACCCAGCCTCTCAGGAGAGTGAGATAAACTGGCAGAGCTGGTGCCCAGACAGACAGACACAGCAGGCAGACAGACAGAATGTTCCTCAGCTTTATGGTCTTACCAGTTTCTTCAAAGAAGTATCCATTCTGCGCCATAGCTGCAGGTGGAGTCTCTACAAAGAAAAGAGAAAGGGGATCAATGGGAAACCTGAGCTGCCATCTTATCCTAACTGATCCCAGGGAGGGGGGTGCCAGGCAAGGCTCCAGGAAGCTCTGCTCTTAACCCCGTCTCCCACCCTCTGAGACCTTACAGACACCTCAGCCAGGGAGAGCCCCCCCACCATCTTTGTGTGAGAGTGGATTCATGGACATTTCCTGCTTCTCCCAGAGAAGGCAGTGAGTGGTTAAGAGGCACACCAGCCCTCTTCTCTCAGGATCAAACCAAGGACCCTACTCCAGCCCCAGGGCAGTGTAATGTGACTAGACCAGGTACTGACCCCCAAGTCCTGGAGGCCTGGGAGCTCTAGAACTCAGATCTTCAGGTCAGATTAGGTAGGCCCAGAAGCTGTGCCCAGGATGCAGTGGCAAAGAAGATGGATGGCCTTTCTTGGTTAGTTTCTTCCTCCAGATGGGGGCCTGTCTCTTCCTCAGCTTTTGGATAAGTTTTCTGCCTCCATCAACCCCTCCTTTCTTCCTTCTCCCTCCCTTCTCCCCGCCCCCCAACTCCACCCCTTTCAGACTGAGCTCCCCCTCTGAGGGGCAGAGATGGAAAAGGAAAATTTCTGCTTCTTCCCTTTGTCCCAGGATTGGGATGGAGGTGGGGGTGGGCAAACAGATTAAATTCTCTCTGGGAGTGGAGGATGGGAGGTCACATTCTCAACATGTCTCTCTCCCAGAGTTAATAACAATTCTCAGAACAGGAAGGGGGGTGAGCTCCTGAATACGTGAAGGCCATGGAGGGAGGGTGCTGCAGCCCCCACCTCCACCCTTCCTACTAGCACAATTCAATGCACCTTATTGCATGGGGCAGGGAAGGGGGTGCAACTCAGGGAGCAATAATGAATGGCTTGCACCTATGCTTGAGCTAAGAGACAGACAGACAGACAGACAGACAGACACACACACACACACACACACACACAAAAACACACGGAGCATCACTCCAAAAAATCAGTTCTTTCCATTTACTGAGCAAGGCACACACAGGGCTTGTGTCTTTGTGTATTCTCCAAGGGTTTCAACATGTCTCTGAAGTCTGGAAGGATTGCTTGTACCTTTTTGTGTTTCTGGGATTTTCATTTTCCCATTTGTCTCCATTACTTAGGGAAAGGGAAGGGGGGGTTAACTTGGCAACTTAGAGAGTAATAAAAATATGAGGTCAAAGACTCCTTCCCCACCTGGAAGAATCCAGTGAATTATACAGTGAGCGGTGCCCGGGAAGCCCTGAGAAAAACTCAAGTAACCACGCTGAAGGGAAAACGAGTAGCACCTATATGATCCCTGCTTTCCCATCAAGAAGGATATGAGGAAAAGGAGGCCAGGTTTCCTTTGGGGAAACGAGAGTGGTACAAGGGGGACATACACGCAAGCCATAAGACTGTGAAAATGAGACTTGCCACAGGCCGAGGAAAGGGGAAAGGCAATGTGAGGGGTGGGGGATGGCCGGCCAGACTGCACATCAGAGTGGGGAAGAAGAGGAAAAGAAAGGGCTGAGTGGCTTCTTGCAGACAAGATTGAATTCTCTCAGTATCAGTGGACGTGGGCACTTTAGGGATTGGACAGGGCAGGGTGGTCCGACCCTGAGCAACCTGGGCAGACAAGGAGAGAAGGCACAGCAGGAGGCAGAAGGAGTGTCCTTCCCTAACCAATCACTCATGGTGGAGCAAAAAACAAAACAGAGGTAAAAGAGGGAAACTAAGGCAACCAAGTTCCAGTTCCGAATTAGTTCCCAGCATTAATCCCCAGCACAAATTACAGGCATTCTTCTTCACCACATCTGTGTCCCAAAGCTGCATGTATATCTGCCGAACACTCGCAGAACAACTGCTCCCTTCAGTCCCCCAAACTTTGCATCGGTCCTTGCCAGTTCTAGTCCCAATCTCAGTTCCGTGTTCTTGTCCTAGATCCCAACCCTGTCTTCAGTACCATAGGGTCAGAGAATGTAGAGTAGGAAAAGACCTAAGCCATGATCTTATTCTACCCATTTTATAGATAAGGAAACTGAGCTCCAGAGGGGTCACCCAAATTGTTCAGTGTCACAGTAAGTCAGAATAGACGGAAATGCAGCTCCTTTCCTCTATACCACACTATCCTTTACCCCAATTCCCTAGATCTGGGGTCCTGTTTACACACCACACCTGCCAGAGCGGTTCCATATGCTTACACATCTGCTCCTTTCGCTATTCATCTTCCAGACCTCTGCTCCTGATGCAACTGTCCCATCACTTAGTGCCCAGGCCCTCTCCCTGCCTCAGCCCAGCTCATCATAGTCAGCATGGAAGGGATTCTGATTGCCCCCTGGAGTGAGCGCCTCTTCCTCTCTGCACTGCCCGCTTCCAGGGTCCAGGTGCTCGCCTGAAGGCCAGTGGTGTCCCAGCTCCCCCCATCCGGCCGCCCAGCCTGGAGGCGGCTCTGTGTATGCACATCTCTGACTCCCTGCGTGGGCAGCGTGGGCCGTGGGAGCCTGCAGTGAGCTCGGCTGTGTGTGTGTGTGTGTGTGTGTGTGTGTGAGAAAAAGAGAGACACAGAGACACAGAGAGAGAGAAAGGGAAGGAGAGGAAGACAGAGACAAGAAAGAGACAGAGAGAGAAATACAGAAAGAGAGAGAGAGACAGAGAGACACAGAGAGAGAGGCAGGGAGGCAGGGAGGCAGGGAGAGAGGAGGGCCACAGGCAGAGATAGCCCGTTCGGAGGGCTCTTCGCGCGGAGGCTCCAGGGAGGGGAGGAAACGGCGTGGGCACTAAAATGAAAGTGACCGGGGCTGAGGAGTCGGGGATGCCGGGTGCTCTCCGGCTGAGCCTGGAAGCCTCGGGGATGAGGACGCGGCAGGAGGGCAAACGCCCGGAGCTCGTGGCCGAGGACCCCGCCTGGCCGCCCCTCCGGTGACTGGGAAGTAGAGAGCCTGGCTAAGCCACTCCCCAGCCTGGTGACCAAAGCCAAGTGACTTAATTTCTTTAAACCCCATTTCTCTTAATCCCTGAAAAGAAGCGCTGGGACCCGCAGGTCCCGCGGCGCGTTCCCTGGGCGCGCGAGGCAAACGCACACTTCCCCGGGGGTGCAGAAGAGAGCCCGCACAGCCTCCCGAGGCGGAGGCGCCCCCGGGAGCCCGCGTTCTTTGCAGACGCACCGGAAAGGTGGTTTGCAGGGAGATCAGACCAAACCGTTCCGACCAGGAGTGGGGAACCCGAGAGCCTCGGGTTCTCCGTGAGGGAGGGGAATGGGGGGCTCTGGAATAGATTCCGGAGTGTATTGTTCTCCGGATTCTCAGCTCCCTCCAAGAAGCCCTGCCCGGGTGACAGCCCGCGGGCACCCCCCCCCCGCCTTAGAAACTAGTGCACCTTCCGGGGAGCCCCCGGGGGTCTCTGTTTCTGGGTCTACCACAGATCTGGGTTCGGCCGCTGCGTTGGCCTGGGGCGCCCGGGCTCCCCGAAGGCGGCGGAGCCGAGGCCACGGAACGGGGGGAGCTGCAGCTGGTTCTCGCTTCCTCAACCGTCCCTCAAGATCAGAGCAAATGGGGCCCCAGGGCTCAGCCCCTGAGCCGGGCGAAGTCGGCCGCTCCTCGCTCGGGGCTTGGGCGCTGAAAGGAGCCGCGAGCCGCCCCGGGCCTTGTGGGCAAGAGGACCCCCAGAGCCCGCCCTTCGCCATCCGCGTCCGCCCTGCCCCCAACCGACGGCTGCAAACGGGCATCCCGGGCTCCCGGGGCTCGCCGCCCGCCCCTGCCCGGGATACTTTGCCCCGAGACTCGGAGCCCTCCCCGGCCTCTCCCCACCCCGGCGCTCACCGCACGGCTGGAGGTGGAGCACCCGCCTGGCTGTCCTGGGCCCCCGCCGGCCGGGTCAACCCATCGCCCGGGCGGCTCCGGGCCGGGACGGCGGCGCGCGACTCGGCGGCTCTCCTCCAGCGCCCCGCGATCGCACCAGTCTGACCCGAGCTCTGGAGCTCCCGAGCTCCCGGCCGGCTGAGCGGGGAGGCGGAGGCGGGAGATCTACCAGCCTCGAGACACACCCCCGGCCCGCCCGGCCCGCCTAGGGGAGGAGGGGAGGGGGCCGTGTCAGTGTGAGAGTGTGTGAGTGTGAGTGTGTGTGTGTGTGTGCGCGCGCGCGCTCGAGTGTATCTGGATCTGTGGGAGGTGGGGGGGAGGGGGGCTGAGGGGGGTTAGTGGCGGCCATTGCCACACTCCCTGGTATGTCTGTATGTAAGGCCACGATGGTAAAGGGGGAGGAGGGCCGCGTGTTTGTGCGATGTGCGTTGGGGGGAGGAGGTTGTGTGTCTATGCGTGGGGTGTGTGACCACCGCGCTGCGTGCGTGTGCATGGGGGGGGGGGGTTAGGGGCATGAGACTACACCACTCTGTGTATGTTGGGGAGAGGTGTCCCCGCACTGCAGTGTGTGCGTGAGTGTGAGTGTGGGTGTGAGTGCGCGCGCGCGGGTGTCACCCGTGGCTCTGAAGCTCCTTGGGGGAGGGGAGCAGGTGTCAAGCACACAGTCTCCGAGGAATTTCTGCTGGGGAAGACGGTGCCCGCGGCGGGCCGGCGTTTGAGGGAGCCGCGGCCGGACCCGGGGGGCGCGGGCGTCGGGGGAATGCGGATGCACTTGGCTGCGCCCGAGAGGGGCAGAGCTGGGATTACTTGGCCTTTAATCTCCGCGGCGAACAAATGGAGCTGGGGAGGATCCGGCCTCCCGGAGAGCTGGGGTGGGGCACGCATCTGAACCTGTCACTCCTCCTAGAGAGGCGAAGCCCCGCCCTCGCCTTCCCCAGGGATCTCAGGTTTCCCGAGGGCCCAGCCCCGCTCCCCACTCGGGATCCTCCCCGATTGAATTGGCTTCCGAAGTGCCCTCCTTCCAGGGGTTCTAGGCATGTGCTAAGCAAGCGCGTTCTGGGGGCACGTGACGAGAGTTCAGGACACACGGGACCCAACTTTTCAGATGGGAACCCCAAGCTGAAGCCCAGGAGTTCTGGAGCTCACAGCTTGGTCCCTGAGAGCCCCCCCACCTCCCCCCGTGGCTGGCTCAGCGCGCGGGCATGTACCCAAGGCACTCCCAAACTGTGGATCAATCCCTCCGGCCCTCCTCCCCCCACTCCGGGGTTCAGTCTCCTCCTTCCTCCTCTCCAGCCCCTCCTGGGCCACACCCGACCACTGTCAAATCCTCTCCCTTTCTTCATTCCAGTTCTGCATGAAATCCCACCTCCTCCAGGAAGTTTTCCCAGACTAACTGGAAAAGCAGGCGCAAGTTCCCAAGAACCCCTCCCTAGTTCAATAAGGGACTCCTTTCCCTCCCCCCATACACCCGCAGACACAATAGCCCTGTGTGTTTCTGTATGTGCGGACAGGGATCCCATCTTATTTATCTTTCTGCTTCCTTGGCACTTAGGAAAGGGCCTTGAACACAGGGTATGTTAAATAAGCGGGTATCTGTGTTTGGGTTTGTGCCGCCCTATGATGTCTACAGAAGCCCCGAGGGCAGAGCCGTGTCTCCCTGGGCCCCATCTAGCGATGTTTCTGTCCGTCTCTCGTGGGCTAGAGAAGGTCCTCAGAGCTGCCAGAAGCCCCAAGCCCTCGGCTGCTGTTGTGTGTGACCCGGTCTAGGGGACACTTCACCTGTCCTCGGAATGGGGGGGGAGGGGAAGACACCACTCGGTCGGGAGGAAGGTGCGCCAGTGGAAGCTCCCAGCTGATGTCGGAGAGTGCCGGGATACTTGTTTCTCTGCGTTTCTCAGGGAGAGTCTGTCTCTCCGGGTCCTGAACCTCAGTGAGAGCCCGGGGCTGGCGTCTCCCTCCCGCCCTCCTTGTCTCCCCTGCCTCGTGCCTGAACCAGGCGGGCTGACTTCAAGGTCAGGATGTGGTCCGGGGTAGTGCAGTCTCTCTCCCTCTCTAACCCCTCCCATCCCAGTCTGGTACTCTCCAATCTGCCCCCCCCCCTTCTCTGTCACTCAGGGTCAAAGGCAGGGCTGGCTTGAGACTGCTTCTCTCTCAGAGGGTAGGGAGATGCTAGCTTCCTAGGCGGCCCCAAGGGAAAGCTGTCTGGGTCTCCCCAGGCCCGAGTTAAGGGCTCTGGCTGACTGGCCTACACTATTGGCTCACCAAGGTCATGGGGGGGGGGGGACTCCATAGTCCTTCTATCACTATCCAACTATTATCTTTCAGTCTCTTCAGTCCATCCATCCCTATGCATGCACCAACTCCCACTGGACTCCCACAGATTTCATAGATCTCATTTAGCCCTCTGTCTCTCCCTCCCTCCATTAACATCCATTCATCTTTCCATGTTCTGTCCAGTCATCCCTTCTCTTTTTCTCCATCACCATCCATTCCTACATCAGCTCTGCCTATAGTTCTCATACAGAAATCCCTCCTTCCCTCCCCACATCACCATCCATTCATTCCTAGCTATCATTTTCTCCTAGTGTTTTATTATCTCAGTGCATCCACCTCTCCCTCCATTGCCGGGGATTTAAACATTTATATTACAAGTAAATGCATCCATACTTTTTCTTCCTCAACTATCCACTTGTGTATACATTTCCAGATTTCTACCCATTCTAATTCATTGGTCTGATCTCATCTATCCATTCATCCACAATTGTAAGTCCTCTCACCACAGATTACCTAATTATGTTTACAAGTAGAAATTGGAAACAGCTAATGAAGGGGACTGGTAGGTGGAAGATTAAAACAGCTTTGTTATTCCTCAAGACAAATGCTGCATTTCAGCCAAATCACTCTTTGAATTGTTTCCATAATACAGTTCCCCTCGAGCAATCCTTTATCTTCTATCTATCCATCAGAATATCTGAACCCCTCAATCCTTATCTCTATGATTCCACCCATCCATCCATATAGTGATCAGGGGTCTCTTCTTGCCAAAGCTACCCTCTTAATCCTATCCCTGACCGCCTCTTCTAGCATCCTGCTCCCTTAATGGCAAGTCTATCTAGCAGCTTCGATTTCTTCATCTCTATTAATTCCTCTCTTTTTGCTTGCTAATATGCTCAGGCATTTCCTATTTGATCAAATCTTCCCTGGACCTAACTCCTTCAAGCTGACTTCTCATTTATTCCCTTTTCACCACTATGCCGAAGGAATCTGATGAAGCTTCTATGTGACAGCCCTTTAAATACATGAAAAAAAGGACCATGATCCTCTCCAAAATGCCCAGTTCCTATAATAGCTTCTCAGGTGGCATTCTTTCTCATCTTATATATTGGTCATCGTCCTCTGGACACCTTCCTTCCCAAAATATAGAGGCCTATGGGCTACAGTAGCTGCTTTCATTACAAACTTAGGTGACTACAATTAATAGATGGCAATGCTATCTATAGAAACAAGAACAAAGATTGGGACTAGAGATATAGATAGATTTAGGAGAGATCTGGACAGAGGTGTCAACTGAAGATGTCAATAGAAATGGCTGGATCACTAAGAGAGTATTTAAAGATGCTCAAGTAAATATTCTTTAGGCAATGCTCATAGGGTATAGGAAATACAGCCAGTTAAGGAAACAGAGAACAAAAAGTTAGAAGGGTAGGAAGGGAAGCAGAAAGCTCTGTTTTTTTCCTGAAAACAAATTTCTTCATTAAAACTGGTCTTGGTTTTGGCCCTTGAGTATGCCATCCTGATAGCCTCCTTCCAAATCCTTATCCTCCCCATTCCTTCTACTAAGGATCCCCCTCTTCCCTGCTCCCCCCCATTTGTACTGTTTTAAGTTCTACTCACAAGGTCAAGGTCAAGCCGTCTAAGAAACTTGTTTTGACTACTCTAGTCCCTACTTATATTTGCTTTCCCTAAATTCCTACACTGCTTAGTTGGAATCACCAATCTAGCCCTTGGGATTGAGATCATCTTTTATTTTTCCATGTATCTGAGAGTAAAAGAGAATATGAGAAGTAGGCAGTGAGTTATAGAAGGAGCCCTGGGTTTAAGACTCCCTAAACCACCATTTGATAACTAGATGATAGTGGGTTAATCCCAGAATTCAAGAAGGTCAGAGTTAGAAGGTATTCAGAGAACATCTTGTCCTATCCATGCCTACAGAAGAATCCCTTCTGAAGCTTCTCTAATAATTCCTGTCCAGTTGTTAAGGACCTATAGTGTTTGATAGAATCAAGCCTAATTATTCTTCCATGCAAACACCTTTTAAATATTTTCAAAGAAAGACCAAGTAAGTCCCCCTAAGTCTTGTGTTTTCCAAGATGAACATTACCAAATCCTTCAATTTTTCCCACTTTATATGGCATGATCTCTAATCTATCCTAGTCACCTTCTTAATACATTCCAGATTATCAATGTAAAAGTATAAAATTTGGCATACAGAACTGCACCCAATACTCTACCACTTTGTTTTCTCATTTGTAAAATGGATACAATAATCTTGGCCTTACAGTATTTGAGAGGATTATGAGAGTTAATGGTTGAGATAAAGCTTTGGAAAGCAAGTATCAAGTAAATCAGATTGCTCGTGATTGGTCATATTATAAGCCCCTTGAGGAGTGGAACCCCTGGGGCTTTTGGTGTCTCCCAGGGAAGGCCTTGCCCTCAGGAAATATATTTTCTGAAGGT
Organism: Sminthopsis crassicaudata; assembly: GCF_048593235.1. Lineage (NCBI taxonomy): Eukaryota > Metazoa > Chordata > Mammalia > Dasyuromorphia > Dasyuridae > Sminthopsis > Sminthopsis crassicaudata. The sequence goes on from NC_133622.1 coordinate 194,210,483, forward strand.
GAAGGATTGGGAATGATCTAGGAGGTAGTGGAAGCTGGGGTCTCCCAGATAATTAAGAAGAGGATTTCTTCTTAGCAATTATTCTCCTTGGAAGGAGGACAGATCAAGAAACTAGTTAGGTGCCTTTCTGAGGAGGAAGAACTGGAATTATCATGAAGATGGGGGCTGGGAAATCAGACAGCTGACTCTTCACTCTAGTGAGTGGAGGGCACATTCCATGATATCCCTACCTCCCATCAAGGCTGAAACTAGATTATAGTTCTTATGTTGAAAATATGTCTCCTATAGACTATTAAATCTGTCTACTATATGATACCTGAGAGAGAAGAAGTGACATGTTAAATCACAGATAGAATTAGGACTGTAATTCAAGTCTTCAGACTCTACCATGGGGTGCAAAAAGTCTAGGGCTCACAACAGATGATGCAGATAACACATCTGATGAGGCTGACAGTTCTCCCTCTCTTCCTTCTTTCCTCCTCTTTTTAGAGACCTAAGATATGCTTAAGGAGCTTGAACAGTTCAACACTCCAAAGTAATAGCTTGAAAAAGGAGAAGCATTTTAACAGGCAGGAAGAAACTAGAAGGCTTTCTAAAGTAGCTGCCCTTGGGGACTACAACTAGAATATCAGTAATTATAGCTAATAGTTACATAGCATGCTAAAGTTCAAAAAGAATTTTATAGACATTCTCTTGTTTGGTCCTCATTATCCTTCCTTAATAAAAAATTGAGGTACCAAAAGGTTAAGTGACTTGGCCATGCCACATAACTAGTAAGTGTCAGAGGCTGGATCCAAACCCAGGCTCTCCTGACTCCTGGTCCAGTGCTTCTTCCTGTATATGAGACTTCAGCGTGGAAACTCTATCCAGACTATCAATCATTGGAGCATTCAGGTCTCATGTGGCCTCTGTGCAACAGATGAACTTAGCTAGACTTGTAATGAGTACTTAGCAATTCAGGACAATCTAATTGTACTTTCATTGATGAAGTGGAAGGTACTGACCTTATTCCATGCCCCCAGCAAAGCCCAAATTTTGAGTACCAAGAGAGAGCCAGGATCTGGAGGAAGGGAATAGAAGTGATAGAGACAGAGACCCACAGAGAGAGCCAGATAGAGGGAAGGAGGGAAAGAGAGAGGAGGAGGAGAGGAGCTGAGGATCGCTGGCACAGAAGGGGATAGGTGATTGCTGAACTTGGTGTATATCAAATATCTTTTGCCCCTAAGGGTCCTATTGATGGCATGGCTGCTCCAGGATGTTCTAGAATGAGGAGGATCATCCTTGGTGAAAAAAAGACTGGTTCTGAGTAAGGGTAGCACTTCTTCCTTCAAACTTCCCTCATTGAAGGACACACACACATACATACACACATATACATATATACACACACGGATACATACCCACATATCTATCTATATATCTCACTTGAATTATACTTGTTTCTCTCCATATCTTACTACTTCTAGTTGACTACAAGCTCTTTGAGGGGAGGGACTGCGTCTTTTATTTTTGCATACCTAGCACAAGGCCCCACATATGGATATCATACTCTACTTGCAGGTAGCCATCCCCTCAAGTCATCAAGGCTTTCTCTCCACATCAACCCTTGCCTTTATAATATAAAGGTTGATGATCCTCAAATGCTCTGACTTCCCAGTTCACTAACCTCAGTTTGCATGAGCTGCTCTTCCATTCAGCCACACACAAAAATAGCCATATCTAAGATTTCCTTATGACCCACAAGAGTTCTGCTTCTACAATCCACAACTCAGAAATTCCTTGATCACATCTTAACCTCCTAATCTTGTATCTCTTCCAGTGCTTCACTCCATCTAAATCTATTGTTTCCTCATGGAAATCTCCAAAACCTCCCTTCCTTTTTTTCCCAATTCATCACATTGACTTTGGCCCCACTTTTCTCCCTTTTAATTTCTAATGCAATATTTAACCCAGATCAACTGGACACAGTCTTCTAATCCCCAAACTCTGCATTCATACTACTGCTGCTTATTCCTCTCCAAACTCCCAACTTAGATTCCCACCACTACCCACCATCATCACAGCTACTGGTACACTAATGAATACCAATGAAGACAATCACAGAACTGGCCTGAGGGCATCCTCTCAGCCTCTACAAATAGTCACATACTCTCTGCACCCTTAACTTTGTATAGCAATCCTTTTACTCTTCTGACTACCTATGATGTCCAAACTTTCTCAAGCCATTTATACCATCTGCTCTTAGAAAAGGATCTGACTCTATACTAAAAAAAAAATTGAGGGTTTTTTGTTTTGTTTTTTGTGAGCTCTCTCCTTTCTGATTCTACACCAAAAATACCCTCAGCTTCATCTTTTACTCTATATTTCTTTGGTTTTGCCTCTGACTGAAGAACTGGTCCTTCTCCTTGTCAAGACCAAGACAGCTCATTTTTGTCTTCAATTTCATAATTTTCTCATCTGAGGGGGAATGGGGTGATATAGAGTACAAGACCTGAAGTCAGTAAGACTGGAGTTCAAATTTTGTCTCAGATACACGTTCATTAATTAACCTGGGTTAAGTAACAACCTTTGTCAACCGCAGTTTCCTCCTTTCTAAAATGGGAATAATTATAGCATCTTACCTCACAGAGTAATTGTGAGGATCAAATAAGTTAATATAAAGCATTTTTATAAACCTTATATATCATCTTATATAAATATATAATATATAAATCCTAGCCATTACCACCACCATCACCATCACCAGCTACTATAGAAATTTGGACTTTTGATATTCGGCAACTCTTTCACTTTTTTTTTTTCTGTAAATATGCCCAGATCTTTTAAAAAAAAATAATAATAATAAAATAAAACGATCTTTCTTAGAACTCTCAAGCTATGGCCCTATATATTTCACTCTTTCTATCTTTATTTATGGCTTCCACTTTGTTATCTTATTCCTGAACTTGTAAACTGGCTTCTGGGCCCACCACTTAACTCTTTCCAAGGTTACCAGCTATCTCTTAATGATTAAATCCAAAGAGCTCTTCTAAGTTTCCCTTCTTTTCAGAATTAACTCGGCTGACCATCTCTCCCACTGGGATAAGGACTCCTTCCTTGTTTTTGGGGACTCTGTACTCTCTTGGTTCTACTACTTGTCTCTGCTCTTCCTCAGTCCCTTTTTGATGGCTCATGCCCTGACATAGACATGCCCTACTGCCCTGTCCTGGACTTTCTTCTCTTTCTCTCTCTTAAGACCCATGATTTCATCTGCAACTAGATGACTCCCAGCTCTACACAAAGAGCTTTCATCTCCCTCCTAAAATTCCAGCCCTTATTACCCACTGCCTATTAGGCAGATCCATCCTAACATCCTATAGATGTCTCAAATTCAACATATCCAAAATGGAACTCATTACCTTTTCTTAACTTCTTTGTGTAAAAGGTATCATCTTCAACCTTTAAGCCATCTTCTTAATCTCTTTATTCTCCTTCACCTTCCTTTTCCAATCAAGCTTTATTGAGACTATCTTCACAATTTTTTGTAAATATCTTCCTGTCTCCATTCACAAAGTTGCCAATCACTTTACACTAGCTCAGGCCTTTATCACCATGTACCTGGACAACTGCTTCCAGTTCACTCCTTCCCCCAATCCATCCTTTACATAGCTGCCATGTTAATATCATTCTAACTTTCACTTATGGGCCTTTTTTTTTTTTTTTTGGCACAGCCATCCTTGAAATGCTCTCCTTCTGTCTCTTGGAATTTCTAGCTCCCTTCAAGAATATGCCCATGGGATTTTGTCTTTTTTTGGGTAGTTTTTCCCTTTTGTTCTGATTTCTCTTTCATAACAGGGCTAATATGGAAATACGCTTAAAATAATGGTACATGTGTAACCCATAACAAATTGTTTGCTGTCTTGGGGAAGGGCAAGGGAAGGGAAGAAGGGGAAAAAAACTGGAACTCAAAGTCTTACAGAAATGAATGTTGAAGGCTATGCTTATATGTAATTGGAAAAATAAAATATTATCGAAAATTTTAACAAGAGAATTGCATCTCAGAGAACTGGAAGGCTGATGTGCCTCAGGTCACATAGCCAATATGTATCAAAGACAGAATTTGAACTTGGGTTTTCCTGACTCTATTATGGAAAGCTCTTTTACACAGAGAAAAACAGAAAGAAGTGATAGATATTGTGGAGGTAGAATCTACAGGAACTGGTGACTTTATTGGATGAGGGAGATAAGGAGGAGGCATGAGTCTGGATGACTGGATGTTAGTGCATTAAAAAGGAGGGAAGTTGGAAGGAGGAGCAGAGTTGGGAAGAATCATGTCCCTTAGACTCTGTTTCCTCCAAGGGTTAGGCCAAGGTCTACTTCTTCTCTGTCTCTCCTATAATGTGGTGGAGCACATAGTAGGGCAGCAGGAGAGGGAGTGGCTTACTGAAGTCCTGTGATTGATGGGAAGGAGATGGGGAGGTTAGGGATGGGTATGATCTGAGGAAGGAGTCTGTCACTCTCTACCTTCTGCTAGGAATCATCCCTCCAAAGAGTTCAAACTAAAGAGTCTATATAAACAACCAAAACATTAGCCCTCATTCTCATCAGAAAGGCGCCTAGCATCCTAGTCTTGCCCAAAAACTCCTAGGGAGGATGAAAAACTTCCCTTGGCCCCCAGCCAAAGCTGAGGCTCTGAGCCCACCTGGGCCCTTCCATCAGAAATCTCCAGACTTCCCAAAGAAGGATACCCCAAACCTCCCTCAGTAACACCCAAGAAGCCCTGCAGGGCTCTAAATCTCTGCTCTAAAATGTCTGAGACATCCTCTAGAGACTTTGACATTCTCTGAAGACTCCTAGACTTCCAGATACACCCAAAGCCATATATTTACTGACCTGAGATGGGAACTAGCAGGGGAACCTCAACGGTTCTTGGTCCCAGTCATTCCATGGAAAACTGTTGAAAGGGAAGGTTCCGGGGCTTCCCCTGACCCTTTACAGCCTTAACAACACTAGGAGAGCCAGGGTACTCTCAATGGTACCTGAAGGTCAGTGCCAAAACACAATGCCAGCCCATCGCTTAAAGGCAAGCCTTCTTTCTTCCCAGGCTACCAGGTAAGTGTAAAGCCGAGCACAACTGGGGAAAGTTACCATAATGAGTATAAGCGACTTCTCCCATCAGAGCTTCATAGCGTAACAGAAATAATAACTCCTTAAATTTCTACAACACTTGACATTTTTACAAATTGTTTTCATTTAAATTTAAATTTCATTCTCCCATCAACTTTGGAAGGTTGATAATAACTCAATTTTTTCACATGATGAAACTTATATACAGCCTAAGTTATCTGCATATAATAGTCAGACCTGGAACTTCAATAAAAGTTTCTAATTTCTAGTTCAGTTTTCTTTCCTCATCACAGGCTTCACTACTGCTTGAAAAACATTTTATTCAGCTTTCTTACACTGTCCTATTGTGTTCTGACATAGAAATTTCCTCAAACTTTTTCTTCTCTAAAGCCTTCCAAACTGAAGCCCTCTTTAGTACACCTCTAGGGCTTAATAAATGCTTTCAGACTTGCTTGACTCCCAGTGGGTGATCTTGCCTCCCACTTCCATAACACAGCATTTTGTCAATAATTCTTTCATCTCTCAGATAGGTCTCTAATTTTTTACTCCTCAACTCTTACCTTGCCGCCTTAGATGGCTTCTTTTTCCCAAGGTTAACACCTCCATTTAATACCTTTAATCTGGTCTCTATACAAGCTGTTTCCACAACTGAATGGAAGATCTTCAAAGACCAAACAGTTTCATTTTTGTCTTCATCCCCCCAGCTAGACGTAGTACAATGTATGACACCTATTAGGTGATTAATAAAATAAATGCTTATTGAAGGATCACTTCCCATCTTTTTTTGGATCTTAGTTTCTTATTCTACTGTGTCCAACTGGGTACATATATTTTCAGTTCTTCCATATTAAAAAACTTGCACCCAGGGGTAGCTAGGTGGCGCAGATAGACCACTAGCCTTCAAGTCAGGAGGATCTGAGTTCAAATTTGACACTTAACACTGTCTAGCTGTGTGACCCTGGGCAAGTCACTTAACCCCAAGTGCCCCAGTAAAATAATAATAAAGTAAAAAATGTAAAAAAAAAAACAAAAAAAACTTACACCCAAGATATTGTACCATGATTGAACATGTATAACCTATATTAAATTGCTAAGTGCCTTAAAAAGGGGGTGGTGGGAGGGAGGGAAAATTTGAAGCAATTTTTTTTTAAATGAATGTTAAGTGTTTTCACGTGTAATTGGGAAAAAATACTATTTTAAAAAAGATACTGTACTGTCCTTTTTCTTCCTCTTCACTGTCATATTTTTGTTTCTACCCATCCTCCTTCCAATTCCTTACAGTTTGGTTTCTGCCCTCTCTACTACGACGTTGTCAATGACTCTTTCCTTCTGTTTGGTATCTGACATTGTTGACCATCCTCTCCCTCATAACATTTTTCTTAGCTTGTCTTCAGTGACAGCTCTCCTGGATCTCCTCTCAACAGTGTAACAGCTTTTTCTAGCTCCTCTCCAACTCCTTAAAATAGGCATCTCCAGAGGCTTTTATCTTTTGGCTCTTCTTTTCTCAAGATGATTCATTTTATCTATGCCTATGACTTGAGCTATCTTATCAAGGTGCATAACCTTTGGCCCTACCCACTTTCTTGAGCTCCAGTTTAATTCTGGACAATTTTGGACATCCCATCCAGAAGATGAATGAGTTTGAATCACACCCCTCCAACTATGGGGACTGAATGTGGATCACATTGTTGCTGCTTGCTTGCTTTTTCTCTTTTTTTTCCTTTTTGATCTGATTTTTTTGTTTAGCATTATATGCTTAGAAGAACTGCACATGTTTAACCTATATTGGATTATTTGTTGTCTAGGGGAGGAGGGAGAAAAATATGGAACACAAGGTTTTGCAAGAGGGAACGTTGACAACTATGTACATTTATTTTGGAAAAAAAAAAAAAAAAAGGATTTATAAAAAAAATAAATCGCACCCTTCCAGCTTACTCTTGGACATCTCCTTAACATTTCTGGGCCTCAATTTCCTCATCTATCAAATGGGAGTGTTCAACTAGATGGACTTTAAGGAACCTCCAGCTCTCAATCTATGCATGACCCTATGATTTTCAACTCAAACTCAATGTTAGAAGCAGCATGCTAGTGGAAAGAAGTTTTGCCTGAAAACCAGTACTCTGGGCCAGATTCTACCATTAACTATATCCACAACCTCGGGCAGAATAGCCCTTAACAGAGCTAAAGCAGTTTTGTCAACTGTGGGGCAAAAAGATGTATTGTGGAAAACTTAATTTTTTTTCCCTGAGGCTGGGGTTAAGTGACTTGCCCAGGGTCACACAGCTAGGAAGTGTTAAGTGTCTGAGATCAGATTTGAACTCGGGTCCTCCTGACTTCAGGGCTGGTGCTCTATCCACTGCGCCACCTAGCTGTCCCCCAAATAATCATTCTTGATGATTTTTTTAAACTAGACCTGGAGAATTTCTTCTTCCAGTGCAGATGGACAACTTCCAGTTTTAGAGAGTACTTCTTGTGGCACTGAAGTTAAATGACAGTCACAAAGCTAGAGGCAGAAATTGAACAGATTTTGGCAAGTTTTCTCTTAATTACTGTGCTCCAAGATGTGGAAAGAGTTGGAAGAGGAAAATTTTGAGAGGAAAAATATTTGGGGCTATTTTCTTTCCTATTGTTGAGGAGAAGACAGGGAAGTAAATTGAAAAAAAAAATTACTGGAATATTTTTCAAAAAATTTTTTTTTTTATCTTAGAATTGACCATTTAAGATCTGAGCCTAGGGAGCCAGCTGCAGACACCTTCAAACCCTCAGCATCTGGGGGAGCCTCCTCCTTCAACGCTCTGGATTCCACTTCTCGTCACCAGCTATAATAGGCTTTTTTTTAAAGATGTGGCCTAAGGCCTAATGTAGCTGAAGTTACAGGAGCTTGAAGAGCCCGATATTCACTCAGCATGTACGTCTCAGCTGGAAGGGACCTTTGAGACCCTTAGAGTTCACCTTCCTCATTTTACAGATGAGGAAACTGGGTCAGTAATAAATGAAATAATTTAAAAATAAGTTGTCAGTAATCAAGGGGCAGACTGAATCTGTAAATTTCATTAAGTGCCTACTATGCGCCTGGAGACTGGGCTAGGCGCTGAGGATGCAAGGGTGCCCCCAGGGAGCTTCCGGTCTGGAGGACGACAATAGACAGGAGAAGTTAATGTAAGTATATAAAGTGCACTTGATATTCCATTCGCTAGGACATACGGCCTCTTAGGGCCTACCGCGCGCCAGGCCCTGAGGGCACTAAAGGTTGCCCTCAAGGAGCTTCCGGTCTGGAGGACAATATACAGATGTAAAGATAACAAAAAGCGCCTGACATCCCACTCCCGGGACGCTGGGCCTCATTAAGTATCTCTGGAGTCTTTCTCGGGCCCAGGGCAGAGTCACCTTTGCAACTCTCCTTCCACAGGCAGGGAAAATGGCAAAATGGCGCAGGGATGCCCCACCCACGCCCCATCTCTCCAGGGTCCCACCCCCAGCCTCCCGAGGGCACGCCCGGCCCCACCTCCCGTCCTATCCTTCTCACCTGGGAGGAGGCCGGACCAGGCCTAGGGCAAGTCCAAGGGCACCTCTGGGGGAGGGGCGGGGTGGAATCAGAAGGGGAAGGGAAAGGTGGGACCTGAGGGAGCTTCCGCTGGGCTCCCAGCTCCCACTGTGGGGGAAGGAGCAGTTTGAGGAAGCTTCACCCCCTGCCGAACCTGGGGGGCGAGGCCTGAGGGAGCTCCTCCTCTAGAGGCGAATGGGAGGGGCCTGAGGGAGCTCCTCCTCTAGAGGTGAAGAGGCGGGGCCTGAGGGACCATCTCCCAAGAAATGGGTGTGACCTGAGGGAGCTGTATTTTAGAGGCGGAGCCCGAGGGAGCTTCCCATACCCGAGAGAAGGGAAAAGACCTGCGGTGTTCTCTCTCCGGTGAACTAGAAGGGCAGGCCTTGAGGGAACATTTCCTGCCAGGGAAGGGACATGACCTGAGAAAGCTGTTCTATTAGAGGTGAAGGGGAGGAGCCTGCGGGAACTTCCCCAGCCAGAGAAGAGGCAAGAAGGGAGCCGCCTGAAGAAGTTCCTCGCTATCGGCAAAAGGGCGGGACCCTCGGGAGCTCCTCCTCTATAGGCAAAGGGGCAGGGCCTGAGGGAGCTCCTCCTCTACAAGCAAAGGGGCGGAGCCGGAGGAGCTCCTCCTCTATAAGCAAAAGGGAGGGCCCTGAGTTCCTCCACTAGAGGTGAATGCATGGGGCCTGAAGGACCATCTCTTGCCAGGGAAGGGGCGGGGCCTGAGTAGCTCCTCCTCTATAGGTAAAGGGGCAGGGCCTGAGGGAGTTCCTCCTCTATAGGTAAAGGGGCGGGGCCTGAGGGACCATCTCCTGCCAGGGAAGGGGCGGGGCCTGAGGGAGCTTCTGCCAGAAATGGGACAGCCTCAGATTTTCACTTGCCAGCCTTGGGTATAGCCTTCGGTTTCTCCTTCCAGCCCTTTCCTCTCTTCCAAGCCGCAGACCTGCCACGTCTCCACCTGGACAGTTGGCCTAACCACATGCCAAGCATTGTGCTAAGTGCACCTTTTTTTCCCCCCCAAACTGAGCCTGACTCCCCTTCCCCCCAAGCCGTTCTATTTTCCCTCGGCCAGGCTTGGCTTCTTTCACTTCCCAACGTTACCAGGTTCCATACCATGGACTTAAACAACTGTCACCACCTTAGCACAGAGGACCCTCATTACCAGCTAATTTTGTACCAGAATCAGGAAATTAAACTTAGCATGTTTGAGGAGATGTGCATTTTACCAATTTTTCGGCCTCATCTCTGGCCTGAGGCTTGCCTTTTCCTTGTTGCTGACCTCACCACCACTTGCAGGGACTATGCAAGGACCACCTCCTAAGGGTCTTCCCACCTCCATTCTCTTCCCTTTCCAGCTGGTCCTTCATCCACTGCCAGAACCATTTTGTGCAGGGATCTGGTCCCATCTTCCTCTGCTCAAAAACCCTCAGAAGTGACTTTGCCCAGACTGGAGTTCAAATTCTTTTTGCCTGGCATTCAAGGCCCTATATAATCTTGCGGTATTTTACTAATTTAGACTTAATTATATTACCTTCCACCCACCCAAATTGGAGTATTATCAGCTGCTTTCCATCTTCTCCATCACCAAAAGCCGCCCCTGTTCATTTTTTGTCCCTGCCTTTGTTCACAAAGATCTCTATGCCTGGAAGGCCCTGTTGCCACCCTCTACCCTGATCACTCCTGCCCCCTTTTTTTATTTGCATGCTGATAACCCTTCTTCTTGAAGGCCCAATTCACCTGCTCTCTCCTCCATTTAGTCTTGATCTTTCTCTAGAATTTGATAACCTTTTTTCAGACTGTATGTACAAGGCCCTTTTTCACCTAATGGATTTTTCATGTAATATTCTGTTTTTTAGTTATCTATTTGTTCTGCTAGATTCTGAGCTTCTTCAAGGGAGCCACCCTTGCCTGAACACTAAGAGTTTTAGTTGACAGATCACTGGATTTCAAATGAAGAGGACCCAAGTTAAAAGTCACAGTTCAACTACTTAATACCATTGTGACCTTACTTCTCTGGGCCTGCTTTCCCACTTGTAACATGAAGGGGTTGGATAATCTTTAAAGCTCTGTGTAGCTCTGACTGTCTCTCCAAGGATAATTTTGTGGACTAAATGTGAGGAGATTTAGATCTGGGATCCCGAAGACCATGATTTCCTGCCCTGGTTCTAGGTTACCCCTTCTCCCCCTCCCCCAACCTTATCATACAAGCTGAGCCCTTCACCTCATGTTTGCATCATTACTAGGCCTCCCACTTTGTCTCTTCAGTGGGGTGCAGGCAGACACCTTGCACGAGGACACAGCCACCCTCCTGTGTGTCCACAAGTAAGGGGGTGGTGCCTCTCATAGAGTCTCTTCAAAAACTGGAGCCTGAACAAGGGAGAAGGCATGGCCACTGTTGGCCCACTCGATGGAACAGCTCCAGATGCACAGACAAGCCTGGGGACACCGAGGGAACTGCAGAGAGACCAGTGGCTGCTGGGGCCTGACTCTGCCCTGCCCTTCTCCCAGGCTTCTGACTTTCTTCTCCACATTCCAGCGCTCTTGAGTCCTGCTCAAACCCACTGTAACAATCAAAAAGACATCTGATTTAGCGGTGAATAGTTTATTGATTCTTAGTGTCAAGTCTGAATTACAAATGTAAAAGTCACAGACACAAACCGCAGGTACAAATATGTCAAATAATATAAAAATAAGTGGAAGCTAATTTTATAGACCCACTGAATTGAGTGTAATAAATACAATAATAAGCCAGAAAGCTTCAACCATACCATTCAGTCTCACTGAAGTTACAGTAGTGTTTGTAAAAACAAAATTTTAACTTAAGTTGCAAATATTAAAGCATCAAAAGCTAGTATAAAAGTGGCTTTTGGCACATTGTCCATGAGCTCGAGGGTCACATTTGATAATTTTGAACAATTCTGAAGTGTGTGTCTAACCAAGGTTGTTAGACACATTTACAAATCTGTTGACAGTTAACCCCACGAGGCAGCTGGACACTCACAGTTTACAAGCTTCTATCCTAGTTACAACTTTGCCCGGTTATAGAAGCCCAAAGGGCATCCCAGAGGTTACCACTGTGCAAATTCTCCAAAATCCCTAAAGAATTTGGAGAGAAATTTTCCTTGGCCATCCCCTGGGCTCAGGGTCTTGCCTGTGGGCTTCACAGCTGCAGTCCAAATCCTGGCTCAGGGCACGAAAAAAAAGTCCCTGGATAAGGTGATTGCACCCCCCCCCCCCACCCAAAACCAAACCGACTATAACTTCAGAAATTCTAAATCTCATTCACTCCGGGTGATACAAAACCTAAGCTGCTAACAAGGTCAGCATAAAGCAGGTAAACCCCTTGAGGACACGTGCCTGCACTCTGGGAACCTTCAGTTCCTGTCCCTACAGTAAAAAGATAAGACACAGTGTAATGGCACTTCTTTTGGGCCACTGGCTGCTCTGAGGGATGGCCCTCTCCCAAGCTGTACAGTAGCTGAAGGTCCTCCCGCCTGGGGGATTCAGGCTACCCTCCATCTCAGAGCAGACCACGGGACAGCCACCGCCCCAAAGCAAGAGGTGGCCGACTTTTGGAAGCCTCATTAAGGTTCATTTAGCAGAGGCCAGACCAGGTCCAATTAGGCCTGGCATAGGCGTCAAGCTCCAGGATCACCATTTACAGGCATTGGTCCTCAAAGAGTTTATACAGTTTAGCCAGATGTGCTAAGACTCTTCAACTACGTTAACATGGTGTGTGTTATACTTAAAAGTCCTTTCACCAACACTGCTTCTCCCTTTCAGACTCAAATCTGAGGGGAAAGGGAATGCACAGTATGGGGGTGGAGAGCTTTGCCCTCTGGCCCGCCCAGCTCCAAGCGGTCACCCCTCATCACAGCTTTGCCATTTGGGCTTCAAACATTTAAAAATGAACATTTTCAAAATCACAGTTTCATATTCAGAGCTGAGGTAATCACATAGTCTTTGATCCCAACGCGGGAGAGGAAATTGGAACAGTACCACAGGTTGGTGAAAAGACTTTTTTTCATGGGTATTATACAGTCAGTCAGTCACCAAGAACACTGCGCAGTGAGCAATACAGCAGCGTGAGGGTCTATGCTATGGATGGCAAGGCCAGGAAGCCGACGCTCTCTTTAAAAATGGAGTCTTTGTGCAGCAGAATTCTCAGACCCCAGAGCTTCTGGGGCTTCCCCCCAATCTCTAGTAAGAGTTTTGTGTAAAACTTCATAGCAATAGTTGAATGAATTGGCCCACTGGTGTGTCCCCCCCACCCCCACCCCCGCCCCCAAGGCTGCACAATTCTGAGTTTTTAAAAAGAGTTCGGCAAAACAAAAAAGCTACAGTATCTTCATCTATTATTTAATCAATTGCACTTAAAAGTCTACACAGTTATTGATCCCTAAGCAGAGACAAGGAGCTAGTCCGTGGCCCATCGTCCCTGCCACTCCTGCACCAGGTGTGTGGTTGCCCGGGCGACAAAGGATCCATATGGCTTTGGCGGCGGCACGGTCCCTTGTCGTGGCCGGCCAAACGGGGTCTGGGAGACGACGCTCGCTCAGGCACCTCCTTTTGCAGATGCCTTTTTCAGTGCCACGTTTCCAGGTGAAGAGAATCTGGGCTCTCGTCATCCCAGTTTAAAACACAGATCGTTATCTTCCCCAACATAATACCTTCTACCGGCTTCCAAACCTGGGCAAGCCCCTGAAGACAGTTTTGCTACACTAACCTTAGCAGGCACTAAGTACAGTGAAGACCCACATGCAGTCATGCATGGAGAATTCGTGGGATCCATCACGGAGCTCTCTACCGGGGGCGAGGCTTTTCTCCCCCCAGAGCCAAAGCTCAATAATGGCGTCACCTATGTGCTTTGTAAAGACACCACATGTTTTACTGAGTCCTAAGGCATGCACAAGACTATATTCTAAGCTCGGGAGGGCTCAAGGGTTAAGCTGCAACATGACAACGCCAAAGTCCACAACAGAAAGTTCACCTGGGATTCTGAGCCACGCTCTGGCCCAAGGGGCTGCGGTGGGGGACACCCAATGCCAAGGAGCCAAGTGTGCTCTGAACAAGAATTAGTCACTCTTGGTTTAATGTCCTACTGAAATCAATGGAAGGAACAGTAGGACCCCAAACACTTTGCTTGTTTCCTTGGGCAAAAGAGACAAAAAATATTGTGAATTTGTTTGCTGGAAGACGGTGACATTGTTCTCCCTTGGGACAGTGAGGAGCCTGGGGATTTGGAGTAAATTTTCCACAATTAAGTTTTATTGCATCATATGGGTATGGCCAGGGCTGGGAGGAAGTCACTCCACAGCAAAAACCCAAGCCTCCTCTGCCTTATCAGAGCTGATCTAAGGCCCGGTGGAAGTAGGGAGAGCAAGCAGGCAGAGTTATTCTATGTGGGGGAAGTCCAGCTTGGGAGGTACCTGGGAGAGTGGCAAGATTCCTGACCTCCTTCCCCTATCTCCTCGTTTTAAGAAACGGCTCTAAACCAAAATAGTGCTGACTAGCCAAGGACTTCCATGTCCTCCCTTAACTTTTCCTAAATTGAGAAGGAACAGTGCTGGAACGATCTACAAAACCAAGAAAGCCAGCTCTGGGGGACATGCTCTACCCCATTAGAACTTCTTCCAGTCTGGAAGGGAAAGGAAACCAGCCATTTCTCCTCATATCACAGGTGACTGGCCAGGAGTTTCCCAGACGGGGCCATCCTCAGACATCTTCTCTTGCAGGAACCTAAGGGGCCTGGGCATTGACTGTAGCTGAGGAGACAGGGGGATACTGGGCCTTGGTCAAGCCCCACCCAAGAAGCAAGAAGTCCCACCTTCTCTCCTTTTCAGCGGCTTTATAAAGTGGCCATGAGGTGAGGGGAGAGGCTTCCTCCAGACTAATGCAAGACTTAGGCAATGCCGGAGGAGTGAAAGGTAACGTGCAGGGAACTCGGGAGGACCCTCCATGCAACTCCGGGACTCCCTTACCTTGAAGAGCACCTAACCCACTCCCACAAGACAACAAACAGCACATGCCTCTTTTCACAGGCTCGTTTTTTAGGCCAAGACTGGACCGGGCTGCAGACAGCACATGAGGGACGGGCCAGCTCACAACAACCCTGAGACTGCTTCATGGAGTGTCTCCAGTCCCTCACGCTCCTCTGCCCTCGGAAAAGGGAATAAGAGTCCAGGTGACAGTTGTAGGAAAGCACTGTATATCTTGACTCAGGACCACATGCAAATGAAAACGCACAAACAATGAAGCAGCAGCCTCCTGCCAGGGAACGCGTCCTTGGGCACATCCAAGAGCACTGGAGGCCAGAAAGCCCATGAGTGTCTCAGAGTGTGAGGACAGGGATGACATGTGAGGTGGCAGCTGGGCTGCTGGGACACGTGCCCTGGAACTTCTGCCCGGGCACGGAGAGCCTGCTGCGCTAGCGTGGGGGCTTCTGCTCAAATAGGTCAGGGTATTCCTGTTGGTCCAGCTCTTGGTTGTACTTCTCAATCTCCCGATTTGCTTCTTCCACATAATCATTCATAAACTGGTCCATTACTAATTTCAAATTAAGGAATATAATGCTGTCTATTGGGGTCTATTAGCTAAAAGGCTTTTTCCCACACTTAATGCTGAGAGCCTGAAGGGATGATTCTGCTCCCTGCTCCACCACGGGCAGGCAGAAAGGGAGGGTGAGCTGGCTGCAGCTGCAGCTCAGATTCTCAGGTCCCCGGCCTTGGACAGAAGCCTTTTACGTGTGGAGCGGGACAGGTCTTGTGCCACGGTCAGAGAAAGGAAATGCCCAACGGTTGATTCTAAGAAGATGGGATGGCCCCTTGCCTCTCCCTTCCACCCACTGCCGATCCCAGAACGAAGAAGTCAGGGGAAGTAGATCCTACCTAAGAAGCCTGGCAGCAGGGAAAAGACTGATCTTTCCTTGGACAAAAACTTCCAGACAAAAGGAGCCAATCCCGCCATCCAGAGTAACCTGCTGCAACTCAGCAGGCCTTGGGGCTGCATCATGAAGCAGGGTATCCGCCACACCTACTTTCTCCCTGCTCCCCCCTCCCCATGAGGGAACAAGCCACTCACTGGCTTGAAATGAGGGAGCAGCAGCTTCCTCCCTGCCTCCTTTCCCTGGCCTCAGCCTCACCAGGCTGTAGGCGAGGCTTGTCCCTGTCGACCTCCTATGAGACCTCCGGTCCTCCCCCTGCGGCTGGCCCCCTCCCCTGGTGCAGACTTAGGAAAGTCTCCCACTCTGTGCTCTGTAGGAGGATGAGGAGGACCAGAGGGAGACACTTCCTTTCCGGCCCAGTGCTGGGCTTTTCAGAGGAGTCAGCTGCAGCGCTTGCCATCACAGTTCCCTCCAAGAGTTGGAGATCTCGGATCTGCCTCAGACATATCCAGGGTGTCTGGGATCCCTCCGGAGAGGTAGATCCAGGGCTGAACAATGACAGTGACTCAACCTCCCACAAGATCTACCCGAGCCTACACCTGGCTTTCTCTGTGGCCTTGACATTCAAGGATACGTGGGTGATAATCAGTCTTATCACCAAAGAAGTTGACAAATTGGGTTCCATTATAAAAATAACCTGCAGGCAGGGGGTCCAGGTGGCGTTTCACCTGTCGGAGACAATAGAGATCATCAAAAAAGGCTTGCACACACGCAGGGTCTCTCCCTTGGATGTTTCTGACAGCCTTTCCTTTGCTCCCAGGCCAAGAGCCCGCCTCTCTCATCTTTCTTTTCTCTCCCCTCCCCCCAATCTTTCACAGGTCCACCTTCATCATCTCGTTACAGACTCCACAGAGAGTAGCCCCTGTGGAGCTAGTTCCCTCTCTCCTTCTCCACTTCACTCTGACCCCTGTGCCAGCAGCAGGGGGCTGTTGCTCCTCTGGCATCTCTCCTTTGGGGCAGAAGTGTACTCTGCTTTATATTCTCACAGCTCCCCTTCCCCCTAACCCAGGAGCTGCTCTCATTAATCCACCCAGGATCAGAGCAAAATCAGCTCTGTGGGGGCTGAACTCTACCCAGCTTCTCTTTGGAGTCCCAGTAATGGCTCTGCCCCTTGGTGGGCCCAAGGACATGTTTCCTGGCAGGAAGCTGCTTCTTCATTGCTTGGGCCCTAAAGTGCCCATAGATCTTCAAGAGCTCCGAGGACTCTCACCCAGTTTCAGTAAGTTAGGCTAGGTTTAATTTCTGGGCAGGGAACTTACATGAATATTCTTGATTTCTTGTAGCGTCAGCATCCCCCTGGTTTTCAGAGCTTTTCTCTGGGGTTTCTGTGTAGAAATTTAGGAATCAGGGAAGGAGCAGAGGTCAGATGGAGTAGGCAACAGAGGGGCACAGTCAGCAAAGGAGGAGAGACCCCCATGTGAGTGCCACCCGACTGGACAATGGTGGGGGTGGCAGAAGACCTTCTGTAAAGGTGAAAGGTTCTGGTGAAAGGATAGCTCCTTGCAGAGAGAGAGAGGCCTGCTCACACCAGCTTGGGGATCTTGCCGCAACAAATGCCCAGTCCTAGACACTTGGGGTTTTTAACAGTCTTCGTCCTTCCTAAAAGTCTTAGTACAGACACATCCCAAGGGCAGAATCTAAGGAAGGCTGATCCGGGACATGAGAACTGTGTGCGTACAAGACCGGGGGCTCCCCCCAAAATGCCCTCACCTCTTAAGGAGCTGACAACCTCAAAGGGCTCTCCCAGAAGAGTTTGGTCTTCATTGATAGGGACTTGAATTAGTGTACTTGGCCCAGCCATCCGCCTCTGCATTGGCCAGTGTCATAGCAAAGGCATTTGTATATTTTCTCCTTTTCTTTATCCATTCTGCTCTTATAAAACCCTGGCATAGTTTAAATAGCTGCCTGCCTAGGCTGTCCTGGAAAGGCCACTGAGAGGGGAAGTGAGGGAGTGCTGGAATCTCCTGGGCTTACTCGCCCAAGGAGAGGGGAGCCACGGATGCCCCGGGTGGGGCCGATGGAAAGTTACCTCAATGGGGGCCAGACCGCCAGAGAAGGCTGCTGGCGGGGGGCTGCCCACAGTGGTGCCCACATCAGGACCAGTGCCCAGCAGGAATGTCCCCGCCCCACGGGAGCCACACCTGCTTTGCAGTCTGCCGCAGCCAGTCCTTGACGTTCTCCTCCTTCAGAGAGCAGCCGATGAAGACGAGGTAGCTCTCCTGCTGAGCGCTGCTGTCTCGAGGAGCTCCACGGGCATCTGTGGGTGGGTTAGGACCCTCCAGAGCCGGCACAATGCTTAAGGAATTTATGAGTGTGTTGTGACAAACTTCCATCAATTTCTCTGAGTCTGCAAGGAGAGAAAATAGTCTGAGGGACAGGTCACGTAAGGCCCGGTGGCAGCTCTCTCTCTCGGGTTAGAGGAAGGTTGGAAAGGGGGATCATATTCCCACACAAGCCTGCAATTACGTCCTCCTCACGGCTTAAGTACCAGGTACTTCTCTCCTGAGGGCCTTCTGAGCCTGCAGTGGCAACTGCAGCCAAGAGAAGCATCCCTGGGAATAGAAGTCTTTGTTAGGATTTGGCCTCTGGTCTGGTACGGAGGCAGTGCCGGAGCCTTCCCTCTTCCCTGGGCTTTATGGAAGATTTAGCCGAGGTACCTCTCTCCTCACCTAGAGCATCTTTCTGTTTCCAGCAACCAAGAGAATGTGGCCATGCTAAGAGAACCTTTTCCCCTTGTGTATTCCTCCCACCCTTTATACTCCTTTTCTTCAAATAAGGAAATCTGGGGCAAAAGTAGGTCCAAAAAGGACTGGCACAAACAAGACAAGTCTTGGCAAAGGCCCACTCTGATCTCCAGTGATCAAAAGAATGGGAGATCTCGTTCATTCATCTCACAATTGAAATGGGCGGAGCAATAATTACTAGGGAAAGGAAATAAGGGCAAGTAAATGCTCCCAACACCCTTGTAATCTGGATTCTAGTTCTGAAAGTATGTAATTAGCTGCAGAGTTAGGGAGAAGACACCCAGCGAGTAGGTCCCTCAGGGAAGTCTTAAAGGACTCACAGAAGAGTGTTCCCAAGCTTAAGCCTCCAATTACCTGAAAACTTCACTTTGCCCAGGATGTGGTAGATGTTTCCAGAGAAGGGGCTCGGCTGGAGCAAGGACTTAATTGCTGTTGGGAAGAGGAGGAAAGGGTTGTCAGTGCCCTACCTGCTGGCCTCCTTGCTCACTCCCGTTGCTTCTCCCTCCTCCGTGGCCCCTCTGTCCCAAGGGGCCGCTGCAGTCTGTCTTCCGCTCGGCTGCCAAACGGCCCTTTCTCAAGCATGGTCTGATGTGCTGCCCTTCTTCCATAGGCCGCAGGACCAAAGACAGAGCCCTTCTGGGCCTAGTCTCTCCATGCTTTCCCAGGCTTCTTCCTTCTTACTCTTTTCCACACACACCATGCTCAGTGACGCTGGCCTCCTCATGTTCCTCACCCAAGAAACACCCCCCTCCTTATTCCACCCACTGGCTATTCCCCACCTCTGAACTCTCTCCATCTCTCCACTTTTATTTCTACCACCTAGCACCTCAACTTCTGCGAGAAGTTTCTCCTAGTATTTCTTACCGTCGGCGTCTTCCCTTTGAGATTCCCAGTTTATCCTGTCTGTATATACTTGTTTGCATGCTGTCTATTAGACTGAGCTTCTTGAGGATAGGGACTGATGTTTTGGGGGAAATTTCTTTTTATTTCTAGCACTTTGCATAGTGCCTAGCACACAACAGATGCTTAATAAATGCTTGTTGACTGACTCATTGACAGGGTTAAAAGAGAAAATGGAGCTTTTTTATGGGTAGACCAGGAGATATCAGAGAAGGCCCCAAGAGCCTAGACAAAGGGAGCTCAGAAATAATTATGCTTGCTTATTAAAAAGGGGCTGAGGGGCAGCTAGGTGATGCAGTGCATAGAGAACCAGCCCTGAAGTCAGGAGGATCTGAGTTCAAATCTGGTCTGAGACATTTAACACTTCCTAGCTGTGTGACCCTGGGCAAGTCACTTAATCCCAATTATTTCAGCAAATATAGATTTTTTTTTTTTTTTTAAGAGGCTGAAAAAAAAATCTCTAAGTTTGACTGCCGACCTCTTTTCCAGCATCCAACTTGGCCAAATCAATGTGGGGCCTGGTTCTCCTACTTGATTATTGTTTGGTCCCTGATTGGCTCAGAGTAAATTAAATAGCAATGATTTCTGTTTTGACCAGAGACCTGGAGGGGTGAATTGGCTTTAAAGGGCCAACGTCTCCCACTGCATCCAGGGCCATCAAGACTACTTCTGATCTCTCTCTGGTCATGGGACCCAGATGCTCTGGAGGGCAAAGTGAGGCAGGTGACTTTGTATAGTCCTCCCTCACTTAAATCCAATCCACCTGCACATCATGGCGTCATCTCCCTGAGGTCATGGTCCTCTTCCAGAATGAAGAACAAACAAGCTGGGACCTGGTTCTAACAGCTATATGGTCTTGGGACCCAGCTCTCAGCAGAACATGGGGCAATGAAACTCTCCTGAAGGAGTTCAGACCAATCTGGGTTACAAGTTTAAGATCTTAGGTAATACACATCTCATCCAGAGAAAGGTCAGGCTGGCCTCAAGCCTGCCTTTCGGGCATTAATTCCTCCTTCCCAGGGACTTCAGGGAGCCTTACCTTTGCATTTGGCCACAAAACGACCCTTCTCCAAGGGACGGCCAAACCAGACACAGATCTGAACCATTGGCGGGAAGACGGCCCCTGCACGAAATTTACCTTCATACCTTCAAACAAACACAAATTTGAAACCATGATTCTTTTTTTGAATATTAATATTGTATTTGATTTTCATTTCTGTATATAGTGTATTATAAACATTTGTGTGTCTCTTTAATGTGTGCTTTGGGTTGGGAAGCTGGAGGACAAGGTGTTTGTGCTGCCCATTTCAGATCTGGCTCCCCTTGCACACTCCAGGGGCTCTGCCCACTAAGTCAGCATTCTGCTCTGGCTTAGCAGCTACAGGTAATTCTGAACTGTGCGTTCACCATGCACCACCACAGATTTGCCAAAGTCCAGGGGAAGTGATTTACCTTCCCTGTCATTTTAGGGATTGTGAAATCGTGGTGGTGCCCCCAACCCCTCTCCTGCAGGGTGCTAACCCTCATCCCCTCTTCAGCAGAGTGCTACCCCCCAATCCCCTCTCCTGCTACTTGGGAGCCTTTCTGGAGAAAGGGGGAAGGGTCATACTGCCAGCTCCCATTTCTACAGAGTTGAACATTTGCAAAGCACCTTCTGTCTGTAAACTGTAAGGCAGGTAGTGTCAGCATTAGTATTTCCAGTTTACAGATGGGGAAACATAAGCAACTCTTCTATCATGAGTCTATGGAAGATCTCTGCTATTCTCAGGAAAAAGAGCCATCTTCTAGACTGGGGAAAGTAGATGTGGGTTTAGGATTATTATACTAAGAGAAAAAACTCCAAACATTCCAGCTGGTTTCCTGATACTTGGTGGTCTTTGCAAACTCCCCTTCTTATAGTTGCTAATAATGAAACTGCTTTGAACAAAAAGGGAAGCCAGAGGAGTCACCATAGGAGGGGAGTAGGTAGGGGAGCAGAAGGTTACCAAGCTGCCTTAATTGATATAGATCTCATTTATACTTGAGCACAAACATCCAGCACAAACAAGATATAACAAAGAAAGAGAGCCTCAGTCTGTTCCAGGAGCCAAACTGATCTCTCTTTATACAGGAAGCAGGCACAGGCCAATACTAACAGCTATGACAAGAACAGTCTCCCTCAAAGGCCTTTGTATCCCTGTAACACTAGGCTCTGTTGGGGAATCCAATAGCGAACCCCCCTCTGTTCTCCCAAGGACTGGCTTTCTGAGGGAAATCCATGAACTCCCACTGGCCAAGAAAGCCAGGGATACTACCTCCTCCGGAAGCCCGAGAGGGAAGATGCTCCCCACCCTCTGCGGACTCCCAGGGAGCTCCCGGCAAGATGTTTCATTAGTTGTAGACTGGGATCCCTCAGAGAGCAACTTCCCATCCAAGGAGTTCTGGGAAAGCACCCTCAGACTGAGGAGAAGAGAGAGATGTAGTCCTTTAGTTTGTTGCCCTTCCAGGAAAGCCTTTCCTTCTGACAGGGCATGGCTTCTGACAGGCCGATTCCTGTGCCCCCCACGCAAGGTCTCCTATCCTCAAAGGGCTGGCGAGGCAGGATGAAGAGCTGGCCCCACTACCAACTGTTTCCTCGAACTGAGAAAATTGGAAGACTCCCAGAGAGTGGGAGGATGTGAAACACTCTGCACCAGATTGCTACCAGAGGTAGCAGTGGGCATCATCGGACGTGAGGGCTCCCCTCTGCTAACCCCCCACTTTATTCACTGAAGTGAAAAGGAGAACTGTTTTTTAAATCTAGTTCTGACCCAAAGGGAAGAACTGGCTTGGACTGCAAAGGTGATGGGAATCTTGGGAGAAATTGCCCCAGAAAAGAATGCTGCCCACACTGGAGGGCTGGTCACAATCCCCCTTTGAAGAAATGAGAGGCAAAAACTACAGGGATCCCTTCCAACTGTCTAGTGTCCACCCTAAAGCCTACCTGCCTTGAGTCACACAATGACCAGCCGGCACGTTGCCCTTTCTCTCTCCAACCACACCCTCCCCTTCTCCCTTCTCTTCTCTCCCTTCACCAACCCTAAACTTGTTCATGAACCTCATCATGACTTCCAGTCCCGTGATCCCTGCTCTACTCTACCTCCATCTCTGTGACTTTAACTTGTCATTTCCTAGAATGCTTCCCTTTTTCTTCGGCCTCTTCCCCCACAATCACTCCCAACCTCCCAATCCTTATCCTGGACCTCCGTGCAGGGCCCTGTTTCCAGTCTGCTGGATGCCACTGGAGAAGTGGAAATGCGCTGCTGCCCAGGGCCTAGCACAAGCTTGGCCGGCCCCTCCATTGCTCCAATGACAGTTCTAAACTTGTCCCTTCCTTAGCACCCTGCCCACAGTGGGTCCTTAAGCCTTCTTGATTTGCCTAGCTTTAAGCAGCCAACTCCTCTTCCAAGGACGATTTAGCTTTCTTCCCCAACAAGATAAAGACAACTTCTTTAATAGCTTTCAGCCAAGCTTTTCAGCTGCTTTAGTCCTTTTCCTCCTGATCTGTTTCAGAAGAAAACACTTCCACTCTTAGCTAATGCTAATCCTTTGATGCTCCCCCTCCACAGGAAGCCTCTACAACATCATTCAATTGTTTCTTTTCTCAGCACTTTCACTGCCACTGCCCTAGCCCGGAGGCCTGACGGTAGCAAGAGTCTCTAAGCTCTTTGTTCCCTCCTCCTCCAGGCCAACTCTTAGGTGGGGGGAGAGGGATGGAAAAGAAGACCAGCTGAGTCTTTTCAAATATTTTAATGGCGGGGAGAGGGCACTTTCATCAAGAAATAGAACTAAAAAGCTGTTTAACAATCAAAGGAACCAGTGACAGCGGTATCGCAGTGGACAGAGGACCAGCTCTGGAGTTCAAATTTGACCTTAGACATTTAATACTTATTAGCTGTGTGAACCTGGGCAAGTCACTCATCAAAAAAACAAAACAAAACAATCAAGGGAACTGTCTCAGAAAATGCTACTTGTTAGTCTTACATGGGAACATACTTTTTTTTTTTTTTTTTTTTTGAGAATCCTGTTTTGGGTGGAAGGATGAAGTAGATGACCTTTGAGGTTCCTTCTATAATTCCGATTCTAGGACAAATTCAATTAAACAAAACTCACAAAGTCCCAACTGTGTTAGGCGCTGAAAGGGGATAGAAAACTGAAGACACACCTCCCCCAGCCTTCACTGTGCTTCATAGTTTAAGAGAGATATGAAACCCACAGACACTCAGTGTGTACTTCAAGGAGTTGTGACTTAATATTGGGTCCTTTTCTACCAAGACCACACCTTGCACAGAGTAGGTTCTTAAGGAATACACGAGGGAGCGGAGGGCATTGCCTTGGCAAATAAGCTGCTGCAGCTGAAAAAGGCCGTGGCTTGGCGGCCTCTGGGACAAGCTCTTTCTTAGCTAGGCTGGCCCCCACTCACGAAGCACACAGCCATGGCTCAGTGATCCTACCGGCAGGGACTTGTGGTCTCTGGGGGTGGGATCCAAGCGCTGTTGGGCCTTAGGAGCACAGAGCCATTAGAAGGAAGTTCTCTGACCTCACGGCTCAGCCTCAGCCTTTAAGTTGTAGCCTAGAGAAAATTTCTCTGAAACCTCTTTCACGGGCTGCAGAACAAGGCCTGAGGCCTAGGCAGAGGCTCCTCAGGTCAGCTTTCCCAAACCGAGTTTCCAAGGCCAGCCGTCCTCCAGAAGCACTGTCTGTGCCAGGGGACGTGAGCATCCCCTCCACATCCTGTGACTGGGACCGAGCGGGCGAGCAAGGGCCCTCCTTTCTGACACAGACACACAGAAATGGAGTGCAGAGGAAGGCCCCCACAGCCTGCGCAGGAGCCGGCCCGACCCAGGCCCAGAGACCAAGCACAAGTGGGCCTGCGCAGGCCCTCCGCGCCCAGCAGCGAGTCCCTGGCTCAGCAGTGGGAGTCTGCTTGGTGCTAAAAGACCCCTCGATTCCAGGGTGGACGAGGTTTTCCTTCGTGGAATGAAAACAAAACAAAACGTCCACAGGCTGGCTCCTGGCCGTAAGGCAGAAGGCATCCTCGCTCTGCAGTGAGCGGCGGCTGCTCTGACACAGCCTCGGGAGACCGAGGCCATGGAAACACTGACCTGTCAACACCCTGGTGCCCGAGAACAGGGCAGGCCGAGGCAACAAGGAGCCTTTCTTTTCTTAACTGACTGGACTTTCACGTCGTGTTTGCCTTTCGACCTCCACTTCTCCCACCCACTAAGAAGTGAAATCAGGCTCGTGGGCAGCCTTGAAGAAAATCAGAACTGAGCGAAGGGGCAGACCCCCTGCTTAGCCCAAGTTCATTGGAAACTTCTCTATTTATATGAACAACAAAAAAGGGCAGTTTACTCCAGGCATCTTTGAGGACTGAACTAAGTTCATTTGGGCAACAAATATTTATTGAACCCCTCCTAGGTTCAAGGCTATGCTCAGGCTGAAGGGATGTTTAAAAAGACTCCAAATTACATTGAAAAAACCCTCATTTCAAAATATTTCAACTGTGTAATGTCATGTTGTTTCTGCAAACTACTGCACATGGCAACAAGGCCTGTGAATTACCTGGTCCTGGCTTTGCCTCTCCTGACCACTCCTTAAACTGTTCCCACAATCAACACAGAAAAATAACTTTGAGGATCACACTCCAAGTTCTGTTTCAGCGTCTCACTCCCTGATCCAAATAGTCACAGCCACAACCAAAGAAACCATTATCAACCATGAAAGAGAGAGGAAAGAGGAGTTTGGACAGATGTCTTAGAAATACAGGAAGTCCAAAGATGTGGGTCCGAAATGGGCCGACTATAGGTTCTAACAGTACCATTGAGAGTCCAGGGATCGGATCTCTCAGTCAAACTAAAAGTTCGATCTTCTTTGGAAGCATGATCTCCTCAAAAGAAAGAAGGCTTTGCATTTTTTTCTTCTCCCTGATAAAAAGCTCACCAGACAGAAGAGAAAAATAAAAAGTCCACTTATGAATTGGCAACCGTTGTGGGAGTCTAAAAGCCTGCCTGTGAAAGAGAAGGGACACAGAAGATTTTCCACCTGGGTGGATACAGTTTTGAGATGGCGATGCCCCGATTCTAATGCCATTTACCCAAGCTGGCCAGGAAGCAGAGGAAACAAAAGCAATGCAATGAAAATTTGCTACTGCTGACGAGCAGCATCTTCCAGCTATGCACATCATCCATCAGGCCTCTTCAGTTGTGTCACAAAACTCTAGGCCCAGGTCCCCAAATATTCAATAAAAAAGGGCTGTCCACAAGGTCATCTTGGGGAGTACTTGTGTTTTCTTCTCTTCCCCTGCCTTCTCCCTCCATTTCTTTGGTCAGTAAAGACTGTCTGTATTTGTCTTATTTCTCAATTATTATACTTACCAGCCAGGGAACATTAAATAGCGAGCTCTCAGCATCTGAGGAGTTGAAAAACTGTCTTCTGAAAGAATCAGCTCAATGTCTTCATTCCTGTAGGAAATGACAAGAAAAAGGTCCAAGATAACTAGAAGCAGGAGTCCCCATGTACAATTTTTAAAAACAATTTAGGATTATAGATTATTTTAGAACTTAAAGGAAACCTTGTAGTCTAACTCACCTCCACATTTTTTTTTTTTTTTTAAAACAAAAGGGGAAATTGTGGTTTGGAGGTGAGAAGGGACATGTCCAAGCTCATAAAGTTATTATATGTGAAAAAAATTCATGAAAATCACAAAATCACAAAAATACATTATTATTTCAATCCCACTTGAACTTACAACAGTACATTTTACTTCATCAAAATGTTTCTGTATTAAAGAAAATCCTTCCGTCCATCATTTGCAATTTGGAATCAGATCTATGAAATTCTGACTTGACTTGGGCTAATTGCCCCTCAAACTGAACTGATGTTATTTCCCCATCTTCTTAATGCTGATATAAAGGTACTCTCACCTAGAGATTTCATTCTCAAAAATGAGGAAGCCTCAGAACAGAACCTCATTTGGACATAAGGTACATTGGTCTTTCTATCCTGCCCCTGACCTCAAACATGCTTTTTCTCTCATTTTTTTCCCCTCAGCTCCAGTTAATCCTCAGGGAATTACACCAGTTGACATTTCTTAAATATGAAAATCTGAAATACAGTTGAAAGGTTCTATGGTGAAAATAATTATACCAAAAAGATGACCGTGTATTTTAAGCAGCAACTCACTCTTTTAGGTAGCCCTAAGTCCTGGGCTGGCAGGAAGAGCCAGAGGCTTCTGGGGGTTGGGGGAGTAATAAGTAATCACCTGGTCACTATCCCATTTTCAGCAAGAATGAAAGCTGCAGTTGGATTTGCCGCTCGGATTAGACTTTGCAGCTGCACAAGGAGAGGATGCCTCTGCTCCGTGGTGTGACTAGTGAACACGATATTGCTTACCAGACCTGGGGAACAAAACCAGGAACATTTAGACTACAAAAAGAATCTCCAATATCACATTTTCCTTGGTAAGAGAGAAATGCTCATGTCACAGTTACAGTGGAAAAAGTTAATCAGTTGACATTCACACAAAATTGAGGCCCTTGCTTTCTGTCACTTGTTTTCTTCCTCAGCATCTCCCTTTTTCCAGCCCATTTCCCTTTCTTTCCAAGCATGAGCAGGTTTTCCCTGTGCAGAAAAAAAGGGTACTTCATTTGCTAATGACATCATAGGCTCCCACCTTATTATTTTCCCTTTGCACACAAACTTCAGGAACACATGGTTTGCAGTGGCTATCTGTTTCTTGCAAGCTGACTTTCCATCTGATTTTTCCTTCTATTGAGGCAGCTCGTGGGGCAACTAGATGGTGCAGTGGAGAGAGCACCAGCCCTGAATTCAGAAGGATCCAAGTTCAAATCTGGTCTCAGACACACTTCCTAGCTGTGTGACCTTGGGCAAGTCACTTAACCCCAGCCTCAGGAAGAAAAAAACAAAAAAGAGACTGTTCTCTTGAAGATTATTCCTGCCGGTTTTATTGCCAAACCCAATTTCTTTGTCCTCAGTGTCACTGACCTCTCTGAAGGACATGACACTACAAAACTCCTCTCTCCCTCTTGAAACCCTCTTTTCCCTTCCCTACTTAGCCACTAAATTATTTTGGTTCTTTACATACTGTTTGGGCTGTTCCAATTTTTGTTTTCTTCAATAGCTCCTATTTATTCCAGCTACATAAAATAAATCATCTCTATCCTCAAGGAATTAGCTATATATAAAATAGAAAATAACACATTTATGTGAAATCATAATGTAAAATAAAATGCAACAAGAGCATGAAAGAGAGAAACTACGTGCTATGAGAGTTATAAGAAAGAAAGGATCTTTTTTTTACTTAATGGATAATTCAAAAAGACTTCATAGATGAAGCAGAATATAATCAGGGTCTTGAGAAATGGGTAGGATTTCAGTGGAGAGAGAGAGGAGAGAAAGGTGTGAATAAAGACACAATATTGGAAAAGCACGTATGATATGGCCTTGGGATAGTGAACTGTCTATCATCTGGTTGGAGTAAAGGAGAAAAAAAGGGTCGGAGTAGAAGATAAAGTGGTATCATACTGAGGAGACTTGAATGCTGGATAAGAACTTTGAACTTTTCTTAAGCAAAAGAGAGTAGAGTTTTTTGAGCTGAAGAGAAATATAGCAAGATAAGTACAAAATAAAGATCAATCTTGCTGGAGTGTGTGAAGAACAGATTAGAAGGGATTGAAGAGACCAGGTTCTAGTAAATGACAATGAACTTCTATGGCAAAGAGGTAGCAATGGATGAATCCAAAGGATACTGCACAGCTGAAGTCAACAGGAACCCGGTACCTCTCCCCCTGCATATGGGGTTGAAAGTGAAGTAGGGGTGTTCCACACCTCTCAGCCTTATCTCATCTGACGGGCAAGAAAGAAGCCAAGCCAGAAGCTCTGAAAGCCAGAAAGTCAGGCTGAGGCCACCAAAGCAGAGGATCTCAATGTACCTTCTCTCCTTATCTCCCCCGGCACCAGGGTTCTGAAAATGGTTCAAATCCTTTCAGCAAAGCACCCCAACGAACAACAAGCTATGAGGAAGACTGAAAATGGCTTCTGCGTGGTATTCACTGTGGATATCAAGGCCATCAAGTATCAGATTAATAAGCAGGCTGTAATTACAGAAGCCGTATAACAATGATGTGAGTGGCACACTGATCTGGGCTGATGAAGAGAAGGTCTATGTCCAACTGACCTCAAGTAGGATTCTTTGGAACTGGACAACTACAGAATGTGGGACAGATTTAGGGGAACGAGTGAGTTAGGTTTTACAAAGATTTCGTCTGGTTTGCTGGTGGGACAATGAGGGGAAAAGTCCTCTCAGTAGCTGGGGACGGTATCTGGACCTCAGGAGAGGGATTTCATGATTTGAATAACTGACAGACTCAGTGCCTGACAGGTCAATAATCTTGCTACTCTTTCAAATGGATGCTGTCCATCCCTTTCTTTCAGTGACTCTTAAACTCTACCAACATTCAGTTTCTACAGCACATTGGTTCAGAAGAAGGAGCCTTGGGCTCTCAGCCGGAGCTAAGGCTCCATCAGCAAGCCCCTGCAAGCACCTTCCACTCAGTGATTTCCATCAAATATTGGCTGGCAAACACACAAAAATAACGATAACTCCAACAGACTTTATGCTCACATAGCCAGCACACATCTCTAGAACATTTAAGAATATTTTTGATAAGTATTATTTTATTTGATTCTCATGACAACCATGTTAGGTAGGTGCTATTATCTCCATTTGACATAGGAGAAAACTGAGGCAGACATGTTAAATGACATGCTTAGAGCCACAGAGCTAGTAATTGTCTGAGGCTGAATTCGAATCAGATCTTCCTAACTCCAGATTTAGAGCTCTATTCCTTGTGCCCTTGAACTGCCTCACAGCGTCTGGGACTGATTATATAGTACCTGGTTTACCCCAATCTTCTCAACATCACCTCTTTAACCCTACCATCCCCTCCTCTGCCCCTATTCTTCCAGAACTCTGCATGGCTTTGTCTGTAGATTTCTGGAGAGTCGGGGATGAAGATCTCATGATTTAAAGCAGTTCACAATAAGGAGCTGTGCTGCAGCAAAGGCCTTCCACAATCCAATAAAGGCTTCACTAGACAAAAGCAGAACTGATGTACAAACTCAGAAACAACAATTTAAGCAGGCCGTAGGCCAGAGACCCTAGGGCTTGGGGCGGCTCCACTGCAGGAAGCACGGAGGGGGCCCTCTGGAAAAGACACGAGCCCACGGTGGTGAGGTCACCAAGGCCAGATGGTAATAAGTTGCAATGAAGAAGACAGCAGTAACCTTGGAGGCTCTCCACATTCCAGTAGGTGTGAAGGTGACCTTACGGCTGGGGGACAGGAAATCCCACAAGAACCAAAGCCTCTCCAAGCTGACGGAGCTGATCCAGTCTCCCCTGAATCTGAGGAGGCGGCCTGCAGAAGCTCGGACCCATCCTGGGGTGCTCTGTCCAAGCTCCCTGCCTCCTTCTCTGAGCCAGGGCCTGCCTCTGCAGCTGCCGCTCGGTAGCTCCCACTCTGCTTTCTAGGGCCAAGCAGATCAAGTCAGGTTCTTCTATGACCGTCCCCCAGTGCTTTCACATGGCTGTGATGTCTCCCCTGCCCTCTCACGCTGAGGGTTCCAGTCCTGTTCCCATCTAGGTCACCGGGCTCAGCCTGACACTGCTCCCGATCTGGCCTGACTGAGGGCGTCACAGCAGAATGGTAACCTCTGGCTTCAGAGAAGGGGCCTCTGGGGAAGCGATCTAAGGCAGCCAGTTACCTGGTGGGCTCCGGTGACCCCCCACAGGCCTTTTTCTCATTAAACGGTATCTGCTTTCCTTCTAATAAGCTGCTGGTTTTCTGGATCCCATTTGTAGGAACTCATAGTTGTCCCTAAGACATTTTATCTGATTCCTAGATTCTAATTCTATATTTACTTCTTTAACGATTCAGCTTCACATCATTTGGAAACACAGTAAGCTTTATTGTCAACTATTCTCCCACCCAAACTCCTAACTGAATTTTTGAAAAGAACATTTGGGAGCTGAATCCTCCCGGCTGTCTTGGACAAGGGTAACTGGAGAGAGTACCAGGTGACTAAAGGTTAGGCCTTACCCCCCACTGCACCTGAAGTGAGAGCAGTGATTATTCCAGCCCCAGCAAGGGAGAGGCAGGCATTGTCTCCAGGGGTGGCAGGCAGGGAGGATCGAGGGTGGGGCTGGGCAAGGAGGAAGAGGGGAGGCCGACTAGCTCCACAGTATTAGGAATTAGCTTTTCCAATTGGCCTTGAGACTCCTCTGACAGAAGGGGAATCCCTGATCCTAGTTGGAACTGAAATCCAAATCTGGTTCCTGGTTTGGTGACGACCTCCAGGTCAAAGCCCCAGAACTTGGCTCCCTAGATCTTCATCACTGAACATGCAGGCCCAGGCGGATTACCCTGCAGCATTCCTCAGGTCAGCTATGCAAACAATGACTTGCCAAAGGGAAATAACTATGTTTGCTAAGCAGGTCAGACTTCATAACTCAGGTGTTTTAGAGTACAGAGCTACCAAGGTCAAGGTGGTGGGTTTCATCCCTATCCTGACCAGCTACTCTCTCTCTGGGTTCATGGTCAAATGACACTAAACCTTGCTGTCTCACCTGACAAGAGCAAAAGGTGACTCAGAGAGGGAGGCCCATAGCTGGGGCCCAAATCAAGCACATGTATCCAGTGATGGGGGCTCATGGGGCCATCTTATTAGTCTATGAAGCAAGCAAGAGAAATGCTGGCTCTCTAATTCTAATTTTTTATTCCCTAAAAAGAGGGAATACTGAGAAAAGCCGGGTGCTGCTTTAGTGTCCCTTGTAAACCATGTTTGGCTTCTTTTTTGATCCTTGCTTGGAGTCTGTACTTCACACACTCTTGGGGGAAAGGTTACCCACAGTACATTCCATTTTTAATTTTAAAAGAATCATGAGTTAAAAAATTAAGATATTAGCTCAATCATAGGGGAAAAATAAGGAGATGTGGATTTTTTTTGGGGGGGAAGGAACAGGAGAGAAATGCTTTTTTTTTTTTTTTTTTTTTTGAGGCTCAGGTTAAGTGACTTGCCCAGGGTCACACAGCCAGGAAGTGTTAAGTGTCTGAGACCAGATTTGAACTCGGGTCCTCCTGAATTCAAGGCTGGTGCTCTATCCACTGCACCACCTAGCTGCCCCAAGAAATGCTTATGTACCAGGAAGATGCTACTTCTCTCAGCCTGACTCTGATTTCCTAAAAAAATGGTGCTCATTTCCTTTGAAGGAGGGATCACTTTTCAGCCCTTTCACTCTAGCAGCACATAGATCCTAGATAGCTCTCAATGGTGGATTCCTGCTGCCTACAGAGTGTCAGACAAATAATGCCCCTGGGAGTGGGTTTTGTTTTTGTTTTCCTGACCTGCCTTAAGGCGAGAAAGGCGTCCATCTCCTAAGGCTTTTGTCCTTTCCTGGGAAAACTGCCTCCACCCTTCTTTCCTTCTGAAGAACACCCACAACCTGCTTTGCCTGAGACAGGCCACATAATTGTGGTTTGCCAACTGCGTGCTACCAGCGAATGGCGAGGCTCCTAGAGCAGACCTCCCAGTCTGAGGTGCCTCAGGCCACCTGTCTCGGTGTCAAGGTCAAGGTGTGTCAGAGGTCAAGGTGAATGAGTCTGGAGGGGACTCATGTGGCCAGGCCCGGGGCCTGCCTGGGCCTCAGAGGCTGGCAGCTTGAATCCCTTGCTCTTGTCACTTACATAAAAACAGGAAAGGGGGAGGCAGGACATAAGTAGAGAGAGCCAGGAGAAAGGGCAGCAAGGTCAGCTGCTGACATTTTTTGGAAGTGACTCTGAGGATGAAATGCAGCCAGCGCCCGGAACTGGGCTCCTGCAACACAGCCCAAGGCCTGACTCATTCTGACAACCCCCCCCCCCACAACCAAGATTAAACTGAAAGCGCTGGGAGGGGCATCCTGCCGCCCCCCCCCTCCCCTCTCTGCCTCATTCCTGGGGGAGGGCCCACCAAGGTGGACCCCACTGCCCCCGGCCTCTGTCCCCAGGGACATCGGCAGTGGGGGGCTCCCCGGGGCAGCAGGCTCCGAGGCCCAGCTGGGACATGGGGGAGGCTGCTTCCGTTTGGTTTCTGCGTGCTGAGCCTACTCAGGAAGCCCAGGCACCACGCACAGCCCAACAACAATGGGGAGACTGAGCCAATGATCCCGCTCTCCCTCCACCCCGGGGAGTCCTGTCCCTGCACGGCTGCGCAGCGTGGGCTCAGCCGGCCACACTACCGGAGAGCCTGGCTCGTGTCCTGCGGCTGACTCGGGTTAGGCAGGCGGGAAGAGTAGGTAACTCGGCACAGGCAAGACCAGACTTAGGATAGGCCCATAAAAGGCCAGGAAAGCATGCTGGGTCACCGCTCTCCTTTGGTGAACCTCAGGCTTTGAACTTCGACCAACTACGGAGACTGATTTTCAGGAGTTCTAGAGCTCAGCTATCACAGTTAAACCACGTTCGAAAGACAGGCTTTATTCTGTGGGCAGAAAGTCAGGCCTGCTACTTACCTTGGGAACACTGATCGAGGAACTTGGGAAAGAGAAATCTAGAAAGAAAAAAAGAGAAAGCGTCAGTGCTCACACTTCCATGGCAGCTTAAGCAGTTCTCAAAAATCAGTTCGTGATTCTATGATTCAGTGCAGCAGTGCACCAGAACATCACTTAAGCACTGGCATCCTTCCCACGAACCACACCCAGCCAGAGAAGCTACAGGTGGGGCTGGGTTCCACAGAGCCGCTTTCAAAAACTGCTGCAGCTAGATGCCCGGGACCCAGGGAGCCAGGAGTACAGGGAGGCGCCATTCACCTTCGCAAGGAAGAAAGAACACTGCGGACCCCTGAGGAGCAAGCCCAGCTGCCCCCCTGGAGACCTTGTGACTGGGGTCTCAGGCCTTCCAAATGACTAACTTTTAGGAGGGAATGGGAGTGAGCTCATGCCGGTGCTGAAGGAAAAGCTTCTTTTGGCCAGTAACAAGCTAGCTCCTGCTTCCATCCTTCCTCTCCTCCTCATGAGGTTGTTTTTTGCTAGGATCTGGGTTTTCCTTGAACATACCCCCAAACGGCAGAGGCAAACAGGGAATACACCGTGGGACCAGCCTGCCCTTCTCAAATTCCTCACCGCCCTTTGCTGGAACCTTTCCTTTGTACTGAGCACAACCTGAAGCTCGGCATCAGGAGGGGCTTCAGCAAAGAGAGCCCTTCCACAATGGCCACACTCATCCCCACCGCAGTGATCTCTATGTGTGGCTTTCCGCCAGACTAGATTATAGACCCTTTGAGACCAGGGTCTATTTTTAACCACGAGGGGTTTAATACATGTTGGTAGAATGACTAGCACAAGAAGAGGGGGGGCTATCCCAGGCAAAGTTGTGTATGTAGCATTTGAGGAGGCAGTGCTGGGTTGGGGGCAACTCAGGTGGGGGACCAGCCTCCCAGGAAGGCATAGGAGAACTTCTAGGTCTCTGCGCAGGCGGAGCAGCAGGGGTTCCTTCCTGCAGTGTGAAACAAGCCAAGGGGAGAAAGCTCTGAGCCAGACACTTGTAGGAAGCACCAACTCAGGTATTTTCCTCATGAGTCGGGGACAGACCTTAGGGCAAAATGTTCTCTCCAGTTGCTGTGGTTGGAGCCAGTGAGCCAAGTTTATCTGCCAAAGATCCCCAACTACCAATATCAGAGCAAAGCAGGAGATGAAAGATGCATATTAGCTCATCTAATCTCCCCCTTCTCCCTTCCTCCTCCCCACCCCCAGGCAGTGGCTGTTCTTTCCTTATTCCCCCAGCTTTCACGTGTTTTCTCCTATTTTTCTCAGATGACCAGGTTTCCAAGCCTCTTACAAGAGGCGTCACTGTCAGGGAAATGTGCTTTGGAGTTCATCATGTTACTTCCTAGCTTTCTGTGCCAAGTCTGGCACAGGCAACAGTGTTCTCCCTCCGCCCCCTCAGTGCTTCTTCAGGATAATATTCCCC
Organism: Sminthopsis crassicaudata; assembly: GCF_048593235.1. Classification (NCBI taxonomy): domain Eukaryota; kingdom Metazoa; phylum Chordata; class Mammalia; order Dasyuromorphia; family Dasyuridae; genus Sminthopsis; species Sminthopsis crassicaudata. Next base: position 194,244,764 of record NC_133622.1, read on the forward strand.
CATCACCACTGACCTGATGTTTTCTGCTAGATTTTTTCCTAAAACATCTTTATCAAACATGTCCATCCAGATGAGGGGAGGGCTCAGAAGGGGAGGGAGGGAAACACCTCCACCTAGAGTTTTAGGGTCAAGATATCCTCTGATAAGGATTTGCCTCAAGACCTCAGTAAGACCATTAGTCTTACAAGATCCCATCCTGCAGATTCTACTGAAGAGAGGGATCCATCTCCAACTGCTACATATTCCCTTTCTTTCTCTAATCCCTTGGCTGGAAATGAATATTGTGTCCTTTTGACTTCCCTAGCACTGCGGGCATCTTTTATGCTACTATATATGTCCCCTATGGAACTTGACTGTAATAAGGACCCTTAATAAATTGTAAGCAGGGAGAGACTTTGTATGCATATAGCTTGGTATTTTCCTCCAGAATCTGCTCCCTCCCCTAATTCCTAGTGGCTTGTACATAGTAGATGCTCAGTAAATACTTCTTGAATTTGAAATATCTATATTAGGTCTTTCCAAAGGTGAACATAGACCACTGACTTGTTATACATCTCTTATTTAGTGGATTCTATTTTTCACTTTGAATTTCTTTGTGTTTCCAGCATATATGAAGAACCTGAAGTCTCTAAATCATTTCTCTCTCTCTCCCCATAAATTCATGATCATGACATCTCTGCCTTTACACAAACTACTAATCTAACTTACTAACACTAAACTAATCATGAAGCATAAAGTCTAAAGATGGGGAGCTTTGAGAAGCCAGAGTTATCTGGCCCCTTTCTACTTAGAATTCTGAGAAGTTTTTCTGTTTTGTAGGTTGTCCTCATGTGTCTTTTTGATTATCTGGGTCTTTACCAAAAGAGTCAGAAAAGAAATAGCTCAGTGTCTGTCTGGGGGCTCATGACAGATAGTGTAGACCGCGGAGGAGACCCTGTTGTAAAACCACCTTAATGCTATGATGAGGCATCATAAAATGAGATTCAAGAAGAAAGCTCGTAATCTTTGTTAAGATGTCCCTGCTTCAACTTGAATTTAGCTCTGACCCAGTAAGTCGAGAGAAATATGAAGCTCATGTCCTAAAGTCCTGTGAACAGTTCCCAGGGTTTGGTCTTGTGACAATCAATTTCAATTTGTTCCATCTGAAGAATCCTTTGTTCAGCAGGTAAACCTTTTCCTAAGCCATTCTACATAGATGGAGAATGCCCAGGTTTTAAATCTCTGGTGGGGGAACATTTAATCCAAATATTATCTTCAGGCAAAAGGTAGTCAGTCAGCTGTGGTTCTTGGACGTAGCATGTGCATACTGCTCCGCATTGCAAAATTTACTTCAATACCATGGAGCCAACATTCTTGACCCAAAATCGGGAAGGGTTGTGGACAATAACATTTCCTCTAGACAACTCTCATACTTCAGGAGAACCAGGATTTCACAGGGGTAGATGTTCTTAAGTCAGAGACAGCCTCTCTAGGCCTTAGCAGACTGTTCTCAGAGAGCTGCTGTGGTCAGAAAATTCCTTCCTCTGTGGCCAATCTTCTCTTCACATTTAACTAGACAATCATCAATGGCATCCTTCTCCTCCTCTTCCTCATGACAATAATAGCTTTTATTTTGCACTTTCAAATATTATCTCATTTGATGCTCACAACAACCCTGGGAGGTGGATGCTATTATGTTCATTTCGTAAATGGGAAAATGGAGGTAGAAAGAGATTAAGTGACTTGCCCATGGTCACATAGCCACTAAGCATCTGAGGCTGGATTTGAATTCAGTTCTGCCTGGCATCCTGGCAATGAGATGTAATGATATCTTAAATTTACATGAGAGATGGAGAAAAATTCCGGAGAGAATTTGCTGGAGATGCAGAACCAGGAGTAATTGCATAAAGGTGATGATAAATGAAAGAGCTGAGGGCTCAGCCAAGCAAATGGCAAAAAGCAGCAGGATGGAGTGTTGGGCTACATCCAGGTCTGGGGAATGAGAAACAGAAGTAGACCTAGAGAAGTTGTAGGGCAGGAGACCGTTCTAGATGACAAGGGGAGTGAAAGCTTCAAGAAAGAGGGAGGCAATAGGGCTGACTGCTGCTCAGAGGGAGAGGAAAACCCTTGTTCTACGACTGCAGGAGTCTTGTTTTTTTAAAATAGGAACGGACACTGTTATTAAATGAAGTTGTTCACTGTATTATTTCCACTACATTTCCTCTGAAATGGAATTTGTCCTCCCCCCCCACCCTGAGAACCGAGAGCTTCTATGACTAGCAATATTTTTCAATAGCTAAAGACACAACAATTTTCCAAAGAGGCAACATGCAGACGTCTGCCTGCAGCTTGAGACTCTTGGCACTTCCTCCAGCCTTGCCAGGCTCTGTCCAAGGCGGCCAGGGGCTTCCCCTGGCATCCCGGCTGCAGAGAACTCGACAGCCAGCCCTGTTTCCTTAGATATGTCCTGGTCCCACCCGTTGGGTGAGTTTGTTCTCATATCTCACGGGCTCTGCAGCACAGGCAGGTTCTTGGTAGTCACTGTGGGTACAGGGGCTACAGGCAGCCAGGAAGCTGCCAGTGGAGAAATCAGGGTTCAAATCCAGCCCAGGGCACTCAGAGCCAGCTCCTTCAGCTGGAGAGGTCACTCAATACCTCTCAGCTACCATCATCCCCTAAAATGGGGAGAATTCCTTCCAGGCTTGTGAGAATAAAATGAGGTTAATATTTCTAAGTTGCTCTGCAAACCTGAAAGCATAGGACTTTCAATCCTGGGGCTTGGGACAAGCCACCCTAGCACAAAACTAATCAGCAGGCACAGTGCTGTCAAACATCTCAGGACCCCCTGCTGCTGAAAAACTTCCCTCAAGTCTGGCGCTCAGGGGCCACAGCTCCCAAGGAGCTCGATGGTCGCTTCACTCTCAGTCTTTCCATTTCTGTGTCTGACCTCTTCCACTTACACATTACATCTGAACTTGCACTACATGGCTCCTTCTGTTCCTTACAGGAAGGCACTTTGATCACCTTCAGATGCCCGAGATAGGACGTGAGCCACAGCAGCTGCCCGCCCCCTGTCTGCCTTCCCTCCAAGCCATCCTGTGCTCGAGGCCACAGATGACCACACCACCCCTTCCTACGCTGCCCTGCAATAAACTCTCTTGGATCAAGCAGAAACCCCTTCTTTGACAGTGAAGCTCTCCAACTGCTGCCCAGCTTCCCAATCCTCTTTCTCACAATTCCTTCCTGCTGTCCTGGCTATCTCCCAGGCCTGGAAGGCCTCCCCTCCTTCACAGCAGCCTCTTAGTTTCTCTGCCTCCCCTACCTAAGACACACCTCCAGTAGAACTGGAGCTTTCTGGGAACTGGGAACCTTGGTCTGCCTTTGAATCCCCAACAGTCAACATTTGGTACATACTGAACAGTCAATAAATGTTTATTGATTGATTGCCTAAGGATACAAAAAAACCTTGAATGGAATGGAGGACAATTCAAATAAAATATATCATTCATTTCCCCCTTTACTCATTAGGACACAGGAATCATTTCATCCTTCATCTTTCTATCACTAGCACAGTGCAGACTTGTTGATGCCCTGATGATCTAAAAAGATTCTGACAAGTTAGGACGGTGGTATCTATAGGATATATTAATAAATCAATCAATAAGCATTTATTAAGCATCTGTTGCTATGGATCAGGTATTGTACAGAGAGTGGGGGCCCACGGATGCTCTTAGGTTGCATCACAGAAGCCCACTGCTTGATGCCAGGGAGATGGCTGTCCTGCTGGTGTGCGGGACTCAGAAGCCACCCCAAGCAAGCAGGGAGCTCGTTTTAGAAAGATGTCAGGACTTGAGAAGCTATAAACCCTCCAGACAAAAAGGCCACGCCTTGATCTGTCTGGCCCCAGGGGACATTACAGAGAGATAAACATTACAGAGAGGCAGATTTTGGCTCAGGATAAAGAATACCTTTCTATTACCCTGGATCACCTTGTCAGTAGTAAGATCTCCATCCCTGGAGGAGAGGCCATCCCAAGCAGGGGCCATATGAGTATCTGTTGGGGATATTGTGGAAGGGATCACTTGGTAGGAAGAGCTTGGACTCTGAAGTCCTTCATAACTCTAATATTTTCTGACTTTTTTCATCTCTGGCAGAGGGCACTAAGCACAGAAGGAACTGGACAAATATTGAATTGATGTTAGAATAATTGTCTAAGGGATCAGAAAACTCCTTGAGATCAAAGTTGGCAATTTTACCCCAACTTACTACATATGAAGCCCACAATGCAATTCAATTTCTCCTTTGGTACACAAAAAATCACAGGAAGTGTGTCTTAGTCAGACACAATGCTCAAATGAACTTTTGGGTACACATAAATGAGGGCTGGGTGGTCAGGAAAGGCTTGGTGGATGGTTTAGGCTAGGCCTTGATGGATAGTTAGAATTTGGAGCGGCAGAGAAGAGGGCAGGGCATTTCCGAGAGGGGGGGATAACATGAACAAAAGTGTGGAGGCAGGCATGTTCAAGTTGGAGAGCCCTTTGTCAAGACAAGAGGGTTTGGTCAGATTTAATCCTGGGTAGACAATGAAGCACAAAGGAGGTTCCCAAGCATGAGTCAAAGCAGTATTTTAGGAATATTAATTTTAGGACCAAGGTATGACAAAATTCCTTTTCTACTTCTAGAGAGCCTTGGGAAAATTTAGTATTTACTAGAAATGAGCACTTACTTTGTGCCTTAACTTGGATATAATAAAAAGGAAAAAGAAACAAGGGAGGGAGGGAGGGAAAGAGGAAGGGAGGGAGGAAGAGGGGGGGGGGAGAGAGAGAGAGAGAGAGAGAGAGAGAGAGAGAGAGAGAGAGAGAGAGAGAGAGAGAGAGAGACACCGAGGCAGAGAGAGAGAGACAGAGACAGAGAGAGAGAGACAGAGAGAGAGAGACAGAGAGACAGAGAGACAGAGAGACAGAGAGAGAGAGAGAGAGAGAGAGAGAGAGAGAGAGAGAGAGAGAGAGAGAAGAGAAAAGAGGAGAGAGAAGAGAGACATACATACACAAAGAGAGAAAGTGTGTATTTGTGTAGGAAGAGGACAGGGTCATAACATCAATGTTCATCAAAATAAAATAAGACAGTTGGGAAAACGGGAAATTAGTATGGCAGAAATTAGATATGGATCCACACTTAACACCATATACCAAGATAAGATCAAAATGGGTCCATGATTTAGGCATAAAGAGGGAGATAATAAATAGATTAGAGGAACAGAGGATAATCTACCTCTCAGACTTGTGGAGGAGGAAGGAATTTATGACCAGAGGAGAACTAGAGATCATTATTGATCACAAAATAGAAGATTTTGATTACATCAAACTAAAAAGTTTCTGTACAAATAATACTAATGCAAACAAGATTAGAAGGGAAGTAACAAATTGGGAAAATATTTTTAAAAACAAAGGTTCTGACAAAGGTCTCATTTCCAAAATATATAGAGAACTGACCATAATTTATAAGAAACCGAACCATTCTCCAATTGATAAATGGTCAAAGGATATGAACAGACAATTCTCAGAGGAAGAAATTGAAACTATATCCACTCACATGAAAGAGTGTTCCAAATCACTATTGATCAGAGAAATGCAAATTAAGACAACTCTGAGATACCACTACACACCTGTCAGATTGGCTAAGATGACAGGAACAAATAATGATGAATGTTGGAGGGGATGTGAGAAAACTGGGACACTGATGCATTGTTGGTGGAGTTGTGAAAGAATCCAGCCATTCTGGAGAGCAATTTGGAATTATGCCCAAAAAGTTATCAAACTGTGCATACCCTTTGACCCAGCAGCGCTACTACTGGGATTATATCCCAAAGAAATACTAAAGAGCGGAAAGAGTCATATATGTGCCAAAATGTTTGTGGCAGCTCTTTTTGTTGTAGCTAGAAACTGGAAGATGAATGGATGTCCATCAGTTGGAGAATGGTTGGGTAAATTATGGTATATGAAGGTTATGGAATATTATTGCTCGGTAAGAAATGACCAGCAGGAGGAATACAGAGAGGGTTGGAGAGACTTAAATCAACTGATGCTGAGTGAAATGAGCAGAACCAGAAGATCACTGTACACTTCAACAACAATACTGTATGAGGATGTATTCTGATGGAAGTGGAAATCTTCAACATAAAGAAGATCCAACTCACTTCCAGTTGATCAATGATGGACAGAGGTAGCTACACCCAGAGAAGAAACACTGGGAAGCGAATGTAAATTGTTAGCACTAATATCTGTCTGCCCAGGTTGCATGTATCTTCGGATTCTAATGTTTATTGTGCAACAAGAAAGTGATATTCACACACATGTATTGTACCTAGACTATATTGTAACACATGTAAAATGTATGGGATTGCCTGTCATCGGGGGGAGGGAATAGAGGGAGGGGGGTAATTTGGAAAAATGAATACAAGGGATAATATTATAAAAATATATATATAATAAAAAATTAAAAAAAAAAATAAAATAAAATAAGACAGGAAAAAAGACAAGAACAACAAAATATGCAGATTGTTTAAGGAAGAAAGCAAGATTTTCAACAGGCTAAAGAGCAGAAAAAACAAGAGACATGAAATTTAGGACTTCTAGCCCAGTTGGTAAGAATGGAATCTATACTCTCAACAATTTAACAAGTTATTTTGTTGTTTTGTTTTTTTTTAATTTCTCAAGTGTGAGTGATTTGGTGATTTTGTCCTGAGCATCAGCTGGAATATCAAGATTAACAATCTGCTTTAGTCACTCCCTCAAGTATTCCTAGGGGCATTTAGTTCCAGTAAATTCTGGGGTCAAAGACCTCTACCACACTTCAATTCTTAATACCTGGCTTCACATCTGTTGTCATTGTCCTCAACTACAGCTGTTACTAGAATTAGAGAATTAGTATTGAAAGGGATCTCCAAGACCTTCCAACTCCAAATCCAGTGCTCTTCCCACTAAACCAGAAAGCCAAAATTTCTAAAAGTAGCAGGCTCCATCCTATGTATCCAAGTACGTCTAGGATCTCTGAAGAGGAAAACATCCGGCAAGCCTGATTCTGAGACAGCCTCACTTAAATGACCTGTCCTCTCTCCCTCAATCAAAAGCCTTACTCATCAAGATCATCTGCATTCCAAACCCTTTTCTAGGTGTAAGATGTATATGACATGCTAATGGCACTAAACTTTCTAAGAAAATACATTTCATGTTCAACTCACTGTATGAAATTACTTTTCAGTGGCTACAGAAATATGACCAGAATTACTTGCAGTATTTTTATTTGTAAGACAGATTAGATTTACTGTGCATAGCTCCAAAATTAAGACCAGAGAGCAAAAGGCACAAAGATGTATTCTCCAGAATACTCAGTATTCTCCAGAACTTCCTAACAATAAGAGTTTTCCAACACTGGAATGGAATTGTCTATCCCTGGAAACATTTAAACTCATCAGGGACATTTCATGGAGCATTCCTGGACAAAGTAGAAGACTGGACTAAATAATTTTAGAGATCTTTTGATTCTAAAATTCTGTGATTCTAAGCCCACAGGTCCACAGGGATCCTCTTGTAGTCTTGAAGAGGACTTTTGAGGGTCTGGCAATAATCAATACATTAATGAGAATTTATTGAACACCTACCATATGGTAAGGAAAAACAATGAACTTCCAAGAAGCAAAATTAAACAAGTCTGCTTAAAAAGGCGATGCTTTCCAAAAAGAACAACTCCCTCCCACCCAACTCCTTACGTTCTAGGTGGGCGAGGACTACCTGTGCTTCATGTAGCAGCATAAGGGCTCCACACATGTAGTAATTGTGCCAATTTCAAAAGTAGACTTCACATCTGAGTCAGGGTGAGTCTGGAGTGCCTGGACAACATCAATAATATCTATGTAGCTGTAAGAGAAGAAAAATGGGTGACTAATGGTAAAATCTTGATACCTCAATGTACTCAAGAGAATGAGTAATTACTAAACAACATGAATTAAGAGATCTTAACTTTTAAATTCTGAACATAATAAGTGACAAAGGTGAATACTTGCAAAGTAGAATAGAAAAATAGGATTGTAGAAGAAACCATAAATCTTTTTTTTTTTTTTTTTTTTTTTTTTTTTGAGGCTAGGGTTAAGTGACTTGCCCAGCGTCCCACAGCTAGGAAGTGTTAAGTGTCTGAGACCAGAAGAAACTATAAATCTTTTATCACACCCAACTTGCTTTTCCTTTTAAGCATAAAATAAATTCAATATATATCTATCACAACTGTCCTGTGTACCTGCATTTTTGGACTCATATTCTCTTCAGAGCATTTTAAAATGATGCTTAACTGATTCTCTTTTTTTCCTTTGATAGCTATAGTCTATCCCTTCTATCCTTCCAGTTCATCTCTCTGTCTTTTTGTTTTTGTCTCCCTCCCTCCTCCACATACACACACCTCAAAAAGAATACCCTCGTAATAAATATGTATAAATCAAGAAAAACAAATTCCATCACTATAACCAAATAGATCTCTTTAACATAAGGAAATATGTATCATTAAAACATACTAGGATAAAACACATTACAAAAATACTGAAAAAATACTCTTTGTTAAAATAAGAAGAGATTAAATAGAAGGAGGCTCTGTGTATGTGTATATATGTGTGTATGTACACACACACACATCTACATGATAAACAGGAATCTCTGAAAAAATTTACTATGACATCTTAGAATTAACAATATAGAATAGAAATCCTAGACATAGATTTATAGCCAACCTAGACTTTAGGAAAGCAAACTTCAAAGAATTCAGAGAAAATCCCATGACGTAAGACTTTGGGGAGCCCATCAATCAACACAAGTATGAAAAGGATCAGTACTAGAGATTTAAGTGAGGGCAGTAACCAAAAAAGAAAACAAAAAACTAGCCCAGTCTTGAGAAAACTAGCCTAGTGCCAGGAAGCATCGACTTGAAGTGAGGGACCTCAGAAGCTATCTTTTCTTCTAACAGAGATTTCTGTCTAGAGAACACCCAACCAAGAGACCCTCCAGTTCTTTGTTTGAAGACTTACAATAGAGGAGAGCCTACTCCTCCCCAAGGCAGCCTATTTTACTTTTGAGCAGTTCTTATTGTTAGCAAGTTTTTCTTGACTTCAAAACCTATCCTTACCTTTTACAACTTCTATCCATTGCTCCTTTGGGGCTAAGAACAAACCCAATTTTTCAAATACTTGAAGACACTTTCCACATCTCCCTTGAGCCTTTGATTTTTGAGATTATGGGAAGCCTTTGCCAATCCCCCTTAAAGCCAATGCCTTTCCTCTGTTGATTCCCTCTAATTTATCCTGTATAGAGATTGCCTGCACATATTAGTATATAGCTCTTGTCTTCCCCCATTAGAAGTCTCTCTGAGAGCAGAAACACACCTCACACTTAATACAAAAACAGCTAAGATGGTTGCCTGAATGGGAGGCAAACTATCTATTTCTCATACTGACGCCAACAAAACCATGAAGTTGACACTAGACCAAATAATAATCAAGAAATTCAATTAAAAAACTGGCGAGTTCTCCTCCATCATAACTGCATAAAAAAATTTAACAGAAGCTTGAGTCATAGAGTAAACATTTAATAAAAGTTTGTTGATTGTTTTTAAGATACTATAGACTTGTAAGTAGTTGTTTCAGTCCCCTGTCTAAAGGTAAATGAATTCCAAAATTAGAATCAAACAAGGCTACATAAATGACTCATTAAAGAATTTAGTCACTAAAAAATTTAATCTAAGCTCCACCCTGCTAGACTTCGTCTCTTACTTGGATCCAGAAAATAGAGGCCATCCATAACAGCCTTCTTTCCTAACCTAGACTTCAAAACTCCTTGACATCATATTATGTTCTTTCCTCTTTTGTTCCATTGTCAGATAAGGACATTATCCCTTTTCTTGTCAAAGCCACCTTTTCATTTGTATCTTGTCCCATCCCCTGCTAGATGACTGCATCTTCAATAGTCTGCATTTCTACTTTAATTGCTGTATCCAAGGGCCTTTTCTCAACCCTTATCTTTCCTGATCTATGGTGAGCTTAGCATTTGAGCTTAATAGTCAGGCCCCCATCTCTATTTTAACAGTATTATGCTTATTCTCCATCCTGACCCTTTTTCTCTTTTCTCTAGGTATCTTTTCTCTGGTAAATCATCAACTTCTTCTGTAGGGTTTAATGGCTTTTTATACATATACAACTTGCAGATCTATACACCTAGTCCTAATCCCTCTCTAGGGTTCTAGTATTTTATCACCTATTGCTTGTTGCACAGGGAACTGCATGTCCCCTTTAAGCATCTCAAATTTATTATGCCCAAAACTCTTTATCTTCCCTTCCAACTGTCCCTCCTTCTCATTTCTCTTTTATTTGATAGCACCACTCTCTCTTCCCAACTGTCCATGATATAACCTCCAAGCCATCTTTCAGTCTTTCCTTTTCCAAATTCCTCCACATCCATCAGTTCCAAAGTCTGGCTAATTACACCTTCATCACATATCTCGCGTTCTTCTTTACGTATATTTACCCATTACACTACTTACTGTAGGCCCACATCATCTCCCACCTGAACTGCTGTAATAATCTATATTACTGGTCCCCTGCTTTCAATTTCTCTCCTCTCCAATTCATCTTTCTCACAACTATCAAAATAATATTCCCAAAGCATGAGCCTCATTTAAAAATGTAAACTCAGCTTGGTGTTTGAAGCCCTTTAAAGTCCTTTACAATTTCACCTCCTTTGCCAGCACCTCTCCAATCTAATTTCACAGAAGTTATTCTATGTCCTAAATAAACTAGCTCCTCTTCCCAAACTTGGCATCCCAGCTTCCCCCCTTTGTATGGACTGTTCCTCTACTTCCCCACATTGAGAGGGTATATCCTTCTCCCGTCTTCTTAGAATCCCTAGCTTACTTGTGTTAGAAATACACTCTTGACACTGAAAATCAAATATCAAGGAAAATTTATTAAAGAAGAATCTTAAGGAATCATCTTAATGTTTCTGGCCAGAAATGGGTTATGCTCCAAAAAGCACATAAGTGGGAGAAGCTTTATACTTGTTACTTTGGTGTGGTCCCGCCCTTCAGGGATGGGTCCATTCCCTTCAGGATTACAATATCTCTCTGATGCATCTACTATATATTTCCCCTTAAATATGTATAAACATGTTCCCCTCCCCCTCCTTCATCATATATCCCATGTTCAAAAATGGCCCAAAACTCTTCCTTTGGGGTGTGTTGTTTAAAATTCAATTAGCCTCTTAAGCAGGCATAGTGATTTGGTCTAGTTAAGTCATTGACCCCAATTAATATGGACAGTTTGTGGTTTTCTCAAAACTACAAGTAGCTGAATACACCTATGTCTTCCTAGCGCCCTGTTTGCTCAAGGATTCTATTGATCTCTTAATTGTTCTGTGGAATCTTAACCTTTCTTAACCTCTGGCATTTCAAAAATCTCTTGGACAGTGGTACCTACTATCCTACACTACCCTGAAGCTTGCAACACTCTTGAAAGCCAATCTGTCAGTACTTCTCACACTTCAAAGTTCAGCTCACAAGTTGCTTCTTACCAGAAGCCTTTCCTTACCCTTTTTCATTGTTAGTGATCTATTCCTTCTCAAATTATAATGCATATGTTACACACAGAATTAGTGCTTCTTGAGGACAAGGACTATTTCTCATTTTGTTTTTGTATTCTCAGCGCCAAAAACATCACTTTGCACATAACAGATAGTTAATAAATGTTCGTTAAATTACTTAATAAATGCATGTTAAATTACAGTGGCTTGCCATAGATCAAAATGATTATTTAATGTCTTTAAGAAATAAAGTGCTTTTCTTACAATAACCACGTAAGACAAATAGTACAAGGGTTATACTTCTTATTTTCCAAATAAGTAAATTGGAACTTCCAGCTAAGATGGTTGCCTGAATGGGAGGCAAACTACCCATTTCTCACATATTGAGTGCAAAACCATGAAATTGACACTAAACCAAATAATGATCAAGAAATCCAATTAAGAAACTGTGGCGAGTTCTCCTACATCATAACTGCATAAAAAGTTTCACAGATGCTTGAGAGTCATAGAAAACCAGTGCCAGCACGCACTGCATGAGCAAAGATAGGTCAGATATACATATAGCCTATAAGTCTCCATGCCTAGATGCAGCAAAAGTGGAGGGGTCCCCAGAGAAAGTCCTAGGGTCAGAAAGTTCTCTAATAGGGACCTCAGAAGCCTCAAAGAAGAACATGAGGCAGTGACTTAAATAGTGCCAGAGTACTCTAACCACAATAATCCACACCCAGCAGTCACTCTATTACAGCATCAGTTCATATAAGCCTCTTCAGGCTTTTCTGAAATCATCCTGCTAATCGTTTCTTACATAATAATAATATTCCATAACATTTATATACCATAACTTATTCAGGCATTCCCCAACTGATGGGCATCCACTCGGTTTCCAGTTTCTTACCCCCATGAAAAGGGCTGCCACAAACATTTTTTGTACATGTGGGTCCTTTTCCCTCCTTTAAGATTTCTTTGGGATATAAGCCCTGTAGAAACACTGCTGGGTCAAAGGGTATGCACAGTTTGATAACTTTTTGGGCATAGTTCCAGATTGCTCTCCAGAATGGCTGGTTTCTTTCACAACTCCACCAACAATGTATCAGTGTCCCAGTTTTCCCCCATCCCCTCCAACATTCATCATTATTTGTTCCTGTCATATTAGCCAATCTGACAGGTGTATAGTAGTATCTCAGAGTTGTCTTAATTTGCATTTCTCTAATTGATAATGATTTAGAGCATTTTTTTCCCCATAGGACTATAAATCAGTCTTCTGATTCTCAAAGATCCAAGGGGGCCTAACCCCAGGAAAAACAAGTCAGCACAAAACCAAGGTGACCCAGGGTGAGATCAAGTAGGCCTGACTAACTCACCCAAGAACAACAGGGAACAGAGCCTAATTCTGTGCCTAAGTAGAAGGCTTAAATTCAGGAACTAAAACTAGAGAGATAAGTTAAAGGGAACACTGACAAGTATATGTAAAAAATAAGCTAAAAAACTATTACAAATTTAGACATCTTTCCAAAAGAAGGAGATAGTAACTTCAAAATAACTGCAGAATCTGATGGAAAAAATAAATACTCCAAACGATCTACACAGATATCTAAAAGAAAAGCAAAAGATAAAAAATGAAATAAAAGCTCTTTAAAAGAACAGGAAGAAGAAAAAGTAGATTAGAAGTAAAAGTGATGACTCTTAATTTCCAAGAAATGGAATATCTGAAAACTAGAACAGACCAAACAAAAATCAACGATTCAAAAAAATTGGAAAAGATGATAATGTAAGATATTTTGTTTTACCTTCTGTAGAACTGACTCAGAAAACAGATCAAAGAGAGATAATTTAACAATCATTGAAAAGCATGATTAAAAAGCTGGGACACTATATTTCAGTATATCATAAATTAAAACTCCCCAATTCTTTTGGAATCGGAGGGCAAAATGAAGATAGAAAGAATCCATAGATTACATGCTGAAAGTAATCCTTAAAAGTCCCAAGAATACCATACCCAAAAATGAATTGCTTTCATTTCCAAAGAAAAATTCTTTTAAAATTCAGAAAAAAGTAATTTGAGTAACTAAGTAACTAACACAAGACCCATTAACTTTTCCTATCAATGAGAAGAGAGCTTGGAAAATAAAAATTTCAAAAGGCATAAAAGGACAGACTTTCAAACAAGAATAATTTACCTCCCTGCAAAGTTGAATATGATTTTAAGAAAAAAAAGAACTTTATTGGAAAAGAAGATTTTTTTAAAGCAATTCTAATGAAAAGAAGGGAGCTGAATAGGAACTCTGAAATACAAACATAAAGAGTCCAGAGAAACTAAAAAGATAAATTTTAGCAATTGGAAAGACATGTAGTATATGATATATTGCTAACTTTCTAATATGGTAGAATAAACAAGTTTCCTTAAAGAATCAATGTCTTTAAAGGGCATTGAGGAAATAAGAAAATAAGAAAAACAGAGGTCTTAAGAGTAGGTTAGATCTGTTCTGAAGGGAATGAGAAGGGAGGGCAAAAGAAGAAATACACTCATATAGAAAAGAGGAAGAAAGGGACAGAACTTTAAGAAACAGTATGCAAATAAAGATGGAGGGAATAGGCATCAAATTAATCTCCCAAATAAACACAATGTAGAATGTGAGTGAAAAGTAATAACAGTGTGCTAGGAGAATTCTGGCTGGGGGTGATTAGAGAGAAGCTTCTCAGAAGAGGTATTACTTATATTGGTCTTGAAGAATGGAGAGGATTCACTAATTTCTTTAGGCTTACATTTCTTCATATGTAAAATATGGAGGTTGGAAGAAATGATTTCTAGAGCCCTTTTTTTTTTAACCTCTAATACTACATGAGAATATAATTCAACATTACATGTTTTGGATGATTTGTGTCATTATTCTAAATCTATCTAACTCTGGAACTCTTCATAGAGAAAAGTAATGACAAAAGAAGCACACAGAGCAAATTTCCTCAGTTTGACCATTTAGGTAGGCTGAAAAATGTATACTTTATCAGAAAAGAAACCCATCTGAAATTGATCAAGTATCTGAAAAACTGGCACCTCATTGGTCTACAGTAGTGTCGGCTGTTTTGGAGCATGTAAAATAATCCATTTATATTTCTAGAATTTTTATCCTATGATAGCTTTGTAAGACTTTCTATTATTAATGATTGGATAATAATGAGAATCTTAAGAGACAAGAAAGTGAAGGCTTTGTTGAAAAAAATTTTAAGAGCCTAATTCAATACAAATAAAAAGAAATATAAATATGAAAACAGATACCTCTAGATCATGTTCAATTGAGCTTCACGAACAATGTATTATGTAATCAAATTATCAATAGAACCATAGTTTTACCAAAATATCAAAGAAATTTACAAACAAAATATTTCTTCAGTTCTTCAGAACTCAGTATCAGTATTTCCTTCAATAGCACAGACCACAACCTAGTGATTGATTTCATGACTACTTACAGCAATTAGCACCTCTACACTTAGTGAGACTGGCCTTTGGTTTTTAAGTCCACTGCCAAATCTACACTCAAAAACAAGGTTCATACTTCTTTGTAGCTTGGTTTATGACAGAGCTAATGCTCCCCTGACACACATAGCATAAAAAACCTAGGTCACCTCCATCCATCCCTTCAAGCAAATGAATTTTGCTAAAAAATTACTTATAGCCTTTGATGGAACACAAACAAAACACAATGAAATGAGACATTCATGTAAGTTATTTATATAAGAAGACATTCGTGTAATTCATTTATGTGAGAAGAAAATAAAAATTGTTGTAGAGGACTTCTGAGGTGAATATTATTGCAAATTAAAAAAATATATACTCACTAAAAGCAAACAACCATGTCCTCACATATCAAAACATTTGTAATATTGTTGAGGTCCAAAGGAGACTCCAAAAGGTTGGCATTTCAGGCCAGTGTGGTGAGGTGTCTCAAAAGAATTTGCAGGCTCAAACCCATCTTCAAGTCAAGAAGCAAAGTTTATTATAATTGTAATGCCAATTGAAGCAGACTAAGAATTTAACAGAGAACCAGGAGAAAGAAGATATATTTATAGGAAAAAGTTAGAGAGACCAGGAGAGCTTCATGTTATTTATTTGCTAATTTTATGGCTTACACATAGGTTTGAAGAGTGATCTATTCAATGTTGTCTCAGGAACCTAGTTATCACTGACCAATTGATTGTTTATCTGATAGTCAGCAGTGTTTGTAGGACTATAGTATAACTAAAGCCAGAGGAGCTTTATTGGGACATTTCTCCTAGAAGTTGCATCCCCATCCATATTTTCAATTTAGAATCACACTGATTTGAAAATATGATTTAAAAGAATCGACCTTATGGTTTTTGGTATTGTTAACAGATAATATCTAAGATTCCTCATTTAGAAGCACCTTTGGTTTTTTGCTCATAAAGTAAATATATCACTTGAACTACCTATTTAATAGGATTATTTTAGGAAAGTACTTTACAAACTGTTGAATTATTATCATCATCTCCATCAAGAGGCAAGGTGGTGAAAAAAGTGTTAGACTTGCAATCAGAAGATCTGGGTTGAGTCGGGGACTCTCCTCTTCAGGTATGGCCTTAAGTAAGAAACTTTCTTTCTCTGGGACTCAGTCTCCTTTCTTGTAAAATGGGTTAGAATATTTACACTCTCTCCACAAATTTATTCTGAAATTCTTAAAGCAATATAGAAATTAAGAACTAGAAAGTTCCCCTCTTAACGCTTCATTATTATCTTAAGCTCAAGAACAATATTCTAACCAATAACAAACAAGAAGAAAAGTTATTTTCTGACAAACACATCACTCTTTGTCTGCCTTTCACAAGACATCACTATGAGGAAAGTGCTTTGTAAACCCTTTAAACACCGTAAAATAAGGATTATAAGACATGTGACCATTCAATTTATATGTGCAGCTTATAGAATATTATGCCTCTGGGGGGCAGCTAGATGGTGCAGTGAATAGAGCACCAGCGCTGAATTCAGGAGGACCTGAGTTCAAATCTGGTCTCAGACACTTAACACTTCCTGGCTGTGTGACCCTGGGCAAGTCACTTAACCCCCGCCTCAGGAAAAAAAAAAAAAAAAAGAATACTATGCCTCTGGTTCCAGTGTCCCCATTTGGAATATTCACAAGATTTCTTTTGGGTCTGAAGCACACGATCTTATTCTGTTGCATTTAACCCAGTTTATAAGACTTAAGGTCTTCCTTGTCTTTCTATTAGAAAATTAATTGTTCTATTCCAAGAGCAAAACCTACAAATTATAAAGAAACTCTAAACCACTGACACCTCTCAATCTGCTTCACAATAGGAAAAGTAAGGGAACCTGAAGTGGTACAGCTCCTAGGGAGGATGTACCAATAACTCTAAGCCTTGGGAGTGCCACATACAATGCTGGCAGTCAGATAACAATATGTTGGTCAATAATAACAAAGTTTCTGAGACAATCTAAGCCATGGAATTCAATAGTGGGGTGCCACTTTACCTCTAAGCCCTAGAATTCAATATTCCCCAAATCCACCTCTAAGACCCAATTCTATCTCTAAGTCATAAAATTAGCATACCAGTGACACAACAAGGCACCTGGTCTTTCTATCTTTTTCCTATAAATTTATCTTCTTGCTCTTGGTTCTTTACCAAATTCTCTTGGAATTGAGCCTGCTGTTAACAGCATAATAAATCTTTGCCCATTAACTTGGAGACAAACTGAGTTTGCAAATTCTTTCACCATACCCGTGACACTGATGCGGGGACTCTAATATTGTTGGAGTGTCTTCTACCTCAACCAAACCCACAACACATTGGGGGAAAGACATTTATATTTCTTTTTTTTTTTTCTTTTTTTAACCTTTTTTAAAACCAGGAAACTTTGTCCCTAAAATTTCTATAAAGCCCAAACTCAAGCTGTAAATCATAACAAGTACCTTGAGGGATGAGATTTACAAGAGAGGATCAGTCTGTTTAACCTTCTTTTAAGAAGAAAGCCATAGAGAAGTTAGGTTGATAGGATATAGTTTCTAGGGGAACTACAGCAGTAACCTTGAGATTTCCTGATCTTAGAGTGCTATGGTTCTAGCAATCTGTCTGTCAATGATTCTAGTCTTCTGGCCTTAGGATATTCCTACAAACACTGCAGACTATCAGATTAAATAATCTGCTGGTCAGTGATAACCAAGTGCTGAGATAATAGTGAATGGATTACTCCTCAGGTCTACCTCTGGGCCATAAAATTAGCATACCATTGACAAGAAGACCCAGATCTCTCAGTCTTTTCCCACAAATTTATCTTCTTGCTCCAGTTCTTTGCTAAATCTTTTTGGAATTTAGTCCCCAATCCCTGTTACAATAATAAACTGCATAGCCAGGGCTTCCTGAATCTGTCTCTCGGTAAGTGTGATTCCCCAAAACCCACTGCTGGTTTGGGCTTCTCCCTTACCGTTGTGTACAGCTAACTTCAGGATTTCAGGAGCAAAGCTTTTGCTCCCCATTCTTCAAAAAATGCTGAGATGTTTAAAGAGTAGTATTGATGCATTGCTAGTGGCAGTGAAGAAGTGTGAAAATTGAGGTGGGGAATCCCCTCTGGTCCCAAATTCGCAAACCCGAAGTCTGAATGGCAGAAAAGGGAAGTTTATTGCTCACTAAGGAGTGTTATGCCATAGTCTCCTTGAGCTGTTCTACCTCAGTTTCCCTGCACTAGTTTCCCTTATTGTCCTGACTGAGTTTCCCTGAATTGTTCTATCTCAGTTTCCTTAACTGTTCTGCCTCAGTCTCTCAAGTTGTAAAACCCCCCTGGTTCATTAAGACTGAGGACCATTGGCTCTAAGGTTATAAATTGTCAATGGGAGATGAGGAGCAGATCAGACTTTCTGGCTCCTAGCTCCTTCTGCCCCCAAGAATTTATGACACTGCCCCTCTAAAATATTCCAAAAGATAAGACTATCTCAGATACTTCACTGAAATCTTTACTTCTATTTATTTGAACTTCCTGACTCTAGCTTTTATTAAGAATTTGTTGCTTTCCCCATCCTGACAAAAAACCAAGTGGGTTCTACTTTTCCCGCTCTTCTTCTTTTCTTCGTTTGAAAAGCTATAAAAGTGTTTATCATCCCCCCATTCATTACTGGATACTTTGAGACGAGAATCCTGTCCAGTCAATTAAACTCTCTAATTAATAAAATATTAAAAACTCTCTAATCTCTATCTTGTCTCAGTTTCCTAAATAGGAATTTGGCAAAAGTATGTTTAACAGACCCCTCATTATATGGGCAAAATGTTGGCCTGGGGCTGGGAGCTGTCTGGGTTAATCAATAAAGGACCATCAGAGATCTCCATTTGAATTGAAAGCTTTTCCCAGAGTCTGGGAATCCCCAAAAGGTCTCAGTTCAATGTACAGTGATTTGACTAAGATCTCTAATCGAATGAAGCCACTTAACTTGGGAAGGGCTTGTCTGGGATGGTATCAGCCCCAAAGGTTACATCATTTTCCCCCAAAAGATCAGTTTACATCAGTATAAAGATTCCTCCCTTCTACAAAACGAGAGTGGACAAACTGAGTGGGGAGCCACGAGTATACATCCTGACGTATGATACCAAATCCAGGTCAGTCATGGGCCGAGGCCTCCATTCTACTCTAGGAAGTCCGGGCTGCCGATGCACTCCCTTTCTCCAGATCCTGCGGTGGGGAGGAAGCTTCTGACCTCTCACAGCCCACACCTTCCTGGCAGATTCTCCGGGCACAGAAGAATCATTGCTTTTAAATCTTAGGCCTAGAGATTGGCCTCATTCCCTCTCATATTTAAAAAACAACAAAAAAAACTTTTGGAGAAAAAAGATAAAGTTTGGTATGTGAGACACTGATTCTCATTTCCTAGAGCAGAATTAGACAATAAGCCGCTCAAATGAAAGTCTTTCAAGCCAGCCTCCAAGGGCTTTTCAGTCATTTTTAACACAATAGCTTTTCCCTCAGAGAGGAATGGGCGGGACCCCCATCAGGCTGCCCTAAATTTTCAAAACATTTTCAACATAGCATTAACCTTTACTCATTCAAAAGGGAAAAAATAAAGTGCAAAACAAGCTTTAATCTTCCAGGCTAGCAGCCCGAGCCAGCCTAGCCAAGCCCAGTGGAGCCAAGCTCTTCCGAGAGAACCTTTTATCCAAGGACCCCCAGTAATCTCGGGCCCTACAGCTCCAGTTGCTGGTTTAATACAGTGGGCAAACAGAGTGAGAAAGCTTTAAGCACTTGCATGGGTCAGGCCCAGCGCAAGACACTGAGGATACAAATAAAGAATGGCATAGAGAAATTTCATTAAATAAAGCTATCTGAAGAGAACCTCCTTTAATCAGTCAACCAATTAATAAACATTGATGAAGTGCTTACAAGGTGGCAGGCAGGGTACTGTGATTGCAGTGGAAGCTCCACCATTCCCTACTCCATCATATGTTCAGGTTATCTATTTTATGCATCTAAACCATACTCTATTTAGCATGCACTCTTCCATCATCTCCTCTGATGGAATCATTTTTTCCTCTAGCCACAACTCAGGTACCATGCTTTCCCAAGAAACCTTCCCTGATTCTCACCAGCTGAAGCACTTTTTCCTGGAGTGCTTTGTTCAGGTTTCTCCTTTGCTCAGTTGTCTGATAGCATACTGTTTGGGTCAATGTTCTATTCTACTTGTTACACTGCCTGTCCCTGAGGGCTGAGTTCATGATTTTACAGCTCTCTAATCCAAAGGCCTTTAGCACAACCCCAGGCACATAACAGGTACATAATAAATGTTAGTTGAATTTAGATTCTCTTATTATACTAGTAAAACCTATGATTCTTCTTTATCTGTCTCTGCCTTAAGTTCCTCTTCATCAAACAGTAGGGTTTTTTTCCTCCAAAGTAAGGATACTTCCTAAGAATCTAACTAATTGCCTGCTAAAATCTATTACTCTGTCTTTGTATTTTCTGGTTGAATCTATGATTTAATCAGGTCAAGGATTTTTGTTAATTCAATCTTAAAGACAAATACCAGTTAAGTCAACAATTTTAGTGGATATCAAAATCTTAGGGCCTTCAATGCCAACTGTCAATATTGGTGAAGTCAAATGGAACCTGCTAGTCTCTGGAAACAAAAGAAAACTTTACTTTGTGCTCAGAAAGGCAACAGACTTCCCTGAAAGATTACTCAAACTGTCCCAAGACAAAAGCCATCTGTAGGCAGTGAAACTCTAAACCTCAGTTCATACCAGAGGGAATGGACCAAAGACGCACAGTAGAGGAAATTGTCAGGGATCCATAGCTGAGCCTCAAGGGCACTGGTCTGGCCAGTAATAACACTGCCCTAGAGACACGATATTTGGTACAAGCTGTGGATCCCCAGTGAGACATGTAGGTCAATTCAGGTGCTACAGTAACTCGATCTGAGGGTCCTGACTTGCTAAGACAGGAGCAAGGACTTCTGTATGAAAGAAAGACCAGTCTTCACTCCAGTCACATGGAAGATGCCAGGCTTGCCAACTCCTGCCTTCCAGTTGTGAAACTGCTCCCCTTGCTGTGAACTGGAAAATCAACAATTCAATTCAGCAAACATTTACTACACTTCTAATATGGACAAGGCACCATAGTCACAAAGCAAGAAAAAACCCTTGCCTTCAAGGGACCTATATTCTTGGGACTCAAGGTATACATGGGACATAGCATCAAGAAAATTTAGCAGGAGAGCACTAACAACAGGGATCCGGAAGTTAAAATGAACCTTTGTTCATCAGCTTGGCTGCAACCTAGTGTACTATGAAGCAGAATACTTCAAAATAAGCTAAGGAAATTGACTTATGCTACAGGTAAAGGGAGTAATGCCGTCACACCTTAAGAAGAGTATTATTTTGGCATTGTGTGGAGGCAGGAACATTAAGCGTCTGAATCAAAAAACAAACAATCCCCTTTCTATCCCCTATAGAAGTTGGAAACTCCATCGGTTGCATATTGTAAAGTTTTTGATCTCCTTCCTAGCCCCACAATTCAGCAACACTCCTTACTCACTGGGCTGGAATGCCAATTCATTCCATAAGTGCTAAAAAACAAATGGACAAGGAGGAAATAAGCCATTTAATGGCTCAGACTATTCATTTGCTTCAGAGTAGCAAACATTTAGACAAAGTCAAGGCAAAGAATTCTCATAGAAGTTCAGCAGAATTGCATCTTGGGGAAGAGAAGTGATTGCCTGAGATGACTGGACTCAGACTCAACCCCTTCTATCTCTGAAACATCAGCCCTCCTTCTGTAAGCCTTATGATAAGAGTTGGGGTACCAAAGGCAGTCTTTCCTCTCAGCCTATGCTTTAATGGAAACAATGAACCAATATGAGGTATGATTGCAAACAAAATTACTGCCCTTGACTTTAATGAGGGACACTGTGTCTAACCAATATTTGAAGGAGAATCCCTATCAACATTCCTGACCAGTGGTTATTCAGCTTTTCCTTGTAGACTTCCAAGGAGGGGGAGGTTTCTACTTACAGCAACTACTCAACTCCTTTTTAGGAGAGATGTCTGTAATTATTAGGAAAATCTTAAGTCTTTTTGTAGCTTAAAAAAAGGTTTTAAAAATTATAAAGTTAATAAAAGCTGGCATTTATATATAGCACATGAAAGCTTGAAAAGTACTTAACAGGTACCTCATTTGATGCTTAAAACAATCTCTTTAAGTAAGGGTCACTGTTATCCTCATTTTACAGAAGAGAAAGCTGAAGCTGAGACTGTTTAAATGACTGGCCTGGGCTGAGACTTAGTTAATTCTGGGGCAAATTGAATTCATATCTTCCTGACACCAAGTTTAAGGGTTTAACTATCAATTCAACCCTCATATAGACATAAAATAGGACTCAACATCTTATGTCAAATCCCCAGCTTTCAAAAAAACAGATGTGAATTAAAAAACCACAATCAAAGAAAATGCTTTTGTTTTGGTCATCTTCAAGGTCTGATCTAAATTCAATCACTTTCGATGCCATTTTCATTCCTTCTTTCACTCTTTAAAAAAAAAAAAAAAAAAAAAAAAAAAAAGAATATAGTCAGCAAATGGACCTGGACATGTGGCTCCCTTTTTTGCTGGTTTCATTTTACATCATCTTGTATAGGTCTTTCCATGTTTCTTTGATTTCTTCTTTATATTTATCACTTTTTTTTTTTTAAAGTAACAAAATGGATAAGGTCCTGGATTTAACTAGGTAGGGTTTGACAAGCTTGAAGTTCTGATAAAATTACTCCCTGAGGCAACAGGGAGAAAAGCACAGATGGGGATCCGTTCAATCTTACAATCTCACACTCTGTGGTAGTAGTGGGTAGCCCCACCTAGCTGTGTCCAATCAGAAATCCAAGTTAGATCAAGCCCCTGAGGTTAAATTTCCCCTATAAATCTGCCCATAGCTCACACCATCTTGGTTAAACATGCCATGGCACTCTCCTTCACTCTGTCTCTTTCATTCCCCCACCATGTTTCACATATATTTTAGCACCCCAACTTGGGGGCTCTAGAAAGCACACTATGCTTTCCCTTTCTTATAATTAATTCCTTTAGGGTGCTAAACTCCTCTATAGACTTAGCCTGCCAGCTAAGGGCATACTCCAACCTCATAGGATATTCCCTTTCTCCTGTATAATTGAAAGTTCCACTAGGGAACTGTTTTTTTTTTCCATTGTTAATTGTTAAAACACCTTTCTTGCTCCTGCTAATTATATGCTCTCCCAAATCTCTTTCATATTTACCATTCCTGGTATCTACTGTACCTCTTCATTTTTTTTTTTCTGTACCTCTTCTCCTAAAGAAACCTTGTTTTGTTTTTATTTTGTTTTGTCACTGTTAGGAGAAGTTACCAGGTCTTGTGTGATCCCAACTGTAGTTATTTAGTACCTGAATTACTTCTGAATATTTCTGGATATTTATAGAATTTTTCCTTGGAAATGAGAGCTTTGGTTTTTGGTTATGATATTTCTTGCCAAAGATAATGACCATTGTGAATTCTTCATAGTATTGAATCCCAATATTTGGTGCTGAACCCCAAACACATCATTTGGAATTAGAAAATTGCTTTCCTAAATCACATCAATAATGTTTCATTATACTAATATATAATTTATGCAGCCATCCTCCAAATTGTATATATAACTGGTTTCTAATTTTTTGTGATTAGAAATAGAGCAATCATGAATATTTATGTACTAATCATTTCATTCCTTTCCCTCTTTTTATGATTTCTTCAAGCAAAAGTTCAAGCATTAGAATGAATAAGCTGAAAAATACGAACATTGCTCTAACCCCAGTTCTTTTAACCAAACCTCATAGGGCATGGACTCCAGCCTCTTTAACATCCTGGACTAGATCCTTCCAAAAGTAAGGTAGCCAGAATGGAACATAATGACCTCGCTTTGGTCTAAGCAGGGCAGAGAAGAACAAGACTATTTGTCACCTTTCACCTTCTAGAGTCTCTCTTTATGCAGTCTAACACAGTGAAGTTTTGAGGGCTGACCAATAGTCAGTCACACTACTGACATACTCCCATATCTTTTTCGCAGGAGTTGCTCTGTAGACACAGCTTCTCAGGAACTTACGCTTGTAACAGCACCAACAATCTTGTCTTTTTCCGAGTATATGCTGATTGTCTGGCACTGCGGTTCTGCTGGGCCTCCAGGGCACTGGTCAGGTATTTTTGGAAGTGGGCTGCATTGAAACATTCAGGGGTGTCCATGGTTTGCCTATACACCATCCACCTATGAAATAACACAAATTCAGACACAGGATGATTCCCCTTTTACCCCCTCTCCCCCAACTGCTGTTTAGAGGGCTTCTATCAATGGTTCTGCTTATAATGAGAACTGTTTGAACAAAAGGGACTGTTCTCTGTGATCAGGTAGGGAGCAGAGATGGAAATCCAGAACAAGGGACTGTACAAGGCAATGTTCTGCTAACTCTGGGAAGGAAGAAAGCAAGGAAGGATGGTCTAAATCCCAGAGTCCATCTGGAGCCTACTATTTTTTTTTTTTTTTAATTATAATCTTAATCATGTTCAGACCTAAAGGCCTCCCCTCCTCCCTCCTATGCTCTCATCTTTGTGACCAACTGCTTTTGTTTCATCTCTATGGAGACTCCCTCCTCTTAACTAATCCCAAAACACAAGTACGTTTTCAAAAGAATTTATTAACTACTAAGGCAAAAAAGTAAAAATATGAAAATGAGCTTGTGAAGAGAACGAAATACGAATTTGTAGAGCCCAGAAAATTTTTTTTTCTCTTCTCTGATTTTACAAAAGGTCAGTACAGGCTTAGATTATTTAAAACTCAGTTTTGTTCTAATCAACATGTACTAGGATAAAAAGCAAGTAGACTGAAACAAATTGGGATTGTGAGCTCTGTGAGGTCAAGGACTACCTTTTACCCTTTTTTTATATCCTCAGTGCTTAGCACAATGCTTGGACCAGAACAGATCCTTAAATAGATAATTTATGCTGACTGACAGACCTGAGAAGACTTGAATCACAACATTAGTTGGGCTGTTATTTAGTCAATGGGTTAGTACTTAACAAGATCAGAATTCCGAGCACTTCCGAAGGACCTCCCCTTACAGGGTTTCCAAACAAATCTACTCTTCCTTTAGTTCTCTCCTGCTTCCTTCCTTTTTTCCTTCCTCTGAGACAAAGCATGGACAAAGCAGACATCAAAGCCCAGCTAAGCATCTCAATCAACAGGGCTTAAAAGTTAAAATTTTTCTCTAATTGACTAGAGTTTTTTCCCCTCTCTCTCCCTTTCTCACTCCTCCAATTGAAACCCCAACCCAACCCAATATTTGTCACAGATATGCATCATCAAGCAAAACGAATTCCTGCATTGACCAAGTCCAAAAGGGTCTGTGTCTATTTCCTCCTATATACTGAACTCATTCCCTCTACAAAGAACCAGGAAGCATTCAGCAAAGCTTTCTAAAGATTATTTCTTGCCAAATAAACAGATGGTCTGTATGAGATGTGGGAAAACCTTCAACAGATGCTCTGCATATTGGGCTCTAGGAATCCTTTTGGTCCACAGCCCATGCACTGATGTGGATTCATATATCTTCCAAGGATCAGGCTACAATGATCCTTCAACCCACAATCACTCAAGTTTCCATACTAGTCATTGCCCCCTATTTACCTCTTCAACAAGATCATTATCAACAAAGAACTATCCACATGGCCAAGATGCCCTCTCATCTGAGACCTTTTTACCCAAAGCAAAGACAAGGCTAGCCATACCGACCTTCCATATTCCTTGTGAAGACTGACCAGGAAAGCACTTAGGTCAGTGGCGTGACAGCCTGGTAGGCCGGTGACAATGTTCATAATCACCTAGGGGAAGGAAAAGACATTCAACAACTAGGAACTGTGTGAAAACACAGTGCCAGGGTGGAGACCAAGTTTAAATGGAATGGGTGTGGAAAGCACTCAGCTCCAGGGCCACTACAGCGGATGGAGCCAGCAGGTGAAATCTGGCCTCCTCCTCCACTTGCTTGTTGTGTGACCCTGAGCAGATCCCTTAATTGCTTTCAGCCTCAGTATTCTCTTTTGTCAGTGAGTATAACAATACTTTAAAGATGTGCTATGAGGACCAAGTAAACTATAATCTGTACAAAACATTCTGCAAACTTTAAAACACTATACAGTTGTTAGCTACTGCTATTTTTGTTATTAATAGAATCAACTTTTGTTATTATCTAAAACATAGTCATTAACTTTATAGAATGTATACTTTCTTTTTTTTTTTTTTAATTTATTTTTCCAAATTATCCCCCCTCCCTCTACTCCCTCCCCCCGATGACAGGCAATCCCATACATTTTACATGTGTTAACAATATAACCTAGATACAATATATGTGTGTAAATGCCATTTTCTTGTTGCACATTAATTATTAGCTTCCGAAGGTATAAGTAACCTGGGTAGATAGACAGTAGTGCTAACAATTTAGAATGTATACTTTCTTAAGGGCACAAATAGCAAAGATAATCATAATAATTTGATATGGCAAGGACATTACAAAGCTGCCCCTCAAAACAGTTACCTATTTTGTCCAAGTCCAAGGGGGTAGGTCATTAGTTTCAAAGCATAAAGGAAGGAAAACGCAGTATTTGAGTTGAGATTTAAAAGGCAGGTAATGAATGCATCAAATAAAGAGTAGGAAGGATTTTCAGGAATATAAAACATCGGGAGCAAAGATATGGAAGCAAGAGAACCCAGGAGATTAGGTCTTGATCACTTGAGCATAGACTATATAGATGAGAGAAATGTAGCATAGAAGACTGGAAATATAGCGTGATCTCAGAAAGTTGAAGACCTTGAAGATTGGAGAGGAAGCCAGACCCCCCAAAATTAGAAATTTACTTGAGAGGTAGTTAGGGAGCCACTTAAATTTCTGAGTCTAGGAATGGCTAGATTATTTGGAGGTGGGAACACCAGTTAGAAAGACTGATTGATAATGACATCTGTAGTACTGTGGGAGAACTGAAAAGAAATGGCCAGGAGAAATGTCAGAAGGATGGGTGAGAGTGAAGGACTTGCTGACTGGTTAAGGAAAGACATCAGAAGACATCACTAATTAACACCAGTCTAACAGATACGAGAGAACGGGTCATTGGTGATATCAGACAAAACCAGACAAAAACCAACCAAACGAACCAAAAAACCCAGGAGGAGAAACAAGTTTGGGGAAAAAGATGATGAGTCTGGTTTGGGCATGATGAATGTAAAGGGCTAAGGTGAAGATATCCTACAGCATCCAGAGACGCATATGTCTAGGGCCCAAGAGGTAGGCGAGGGGCAGATTTGGGCACTGGCTGCACAGAAGTGGCCGTTGAATTAAAGAGAGGGAATGTAGAGAAAAGGGAACATGTGCCACTGCACGGGGAACTTTTGAGAGAAGTTGCTGGACAGTCATTAAGGTCAACTCTGGGTCTGCCATACGTGGGCCTGGCTGCTCCCTCTGCCTCTGAGAATCTCCTGCTTCTTTCAAGACTCCATTCAGGGACCAACTTCAGTGTGAAGCTTCTCCTGACTCGCCAGGTTGTCAGTCTTTTCTCTCCTCACAAATCACTTTATATTGACTTCTCTGTTGTATGCTTTTTATTCCCCCAAAAGAATGAGTTCCTTGACAGCAGAGACTCCAGCAAAGAGCCTTGCACAAAGTAGGGGTTTAATAAATAGGACTGAATTCATTGGAAAAGGAAGGGCAAGTGCACATGGTTTTCTTTCCTTAATTTGACAGTGGGTTATAATAAACTAAAAGATTGATGAACAATGTTGATTTTAAAGCACAGAAGCCCAATCCAGCTCTCCTCCATTCCTATGTGCCAACACCAAGCTTCAGGAGGCCCAACCCTCAGAACTAATGTCAACCCAAGGGAAAATGAGGTAGTCCCTTCCTCTTACTCCCTCCCTATCCTCCCAATCTACTAGAGTAGAATATCAATGTAATTTTAAAAAATCATTGGTTAGGAACCTATGAAATACAAAGTATTGGATCTGGTGCTGGAGAGACACAGACAAAGCTGAAGAATGGTCCCTGTCCTTGAAGAGCTTCTACCTTGGGTCCTCTTTATTATAGTACATCAACTGGTGCCTTCGTGGCACAACCTTATGTCATTGGTAGACCTCTCTCTAGCTCCCCCAAACAAACAAAAGTGACCTGTCCCACTTCCCGTTTTTCCAAAGGTTTGGTCTCAAGTAGTTGTTAGTTTCCAGTTTTTATTGGAAAAGGTCCAATACAAATGGACAGGAAGAAAAAAAACAGACAGGAAGGTGTTGGGCAGGTGCCAGGGAATGAAGTCCATTGGAAAGTAGAAGGAGGGAATGTAGGAGGACATGGCCCTTGGGAAGAAGGTTTTACTTGTTTGGTTTTGTCTGTCCTACAGCAGGTGCCAGGAAATGTGGCCTCTGGTTTATGTGGTAAATCAAGGTAAGCTCTGGTAGCTCTCAACAAACCATCTAGTATTCTGGAGAAGAGGCTCAAGAGGGCCATGGCCTTATGTAAGGATGTGTTTTGGGAAGGGGTTCTGGTGTTGTCTAATTTTCCTTAGGATCAGCTATAAGAGCTAATGGAGACTTCTGTACACATTGTCCAAAGCAGGTTTCAGATGTACCATTATATCAGGCTTGAAGGGGATGTCAGCTTATGAAAGGAATCTTCTGGAATTTATTTATTAAACTCTAAAGAACCCAGAGCAGATTCCCTGTTAGCTGCTCCAGCCCAGGTCCTGGCCCTCCCTTCAGGCACAGCCTGTACAGTTAGCTCGGTCACCTTATCATTTTCCTCTTTCTGAGCAGGCTCAATTTCACCTTGTTGCAGGAGGAGAGGAAAATGGGAGCTCATTACTGGCTCCCGGCTGACACTGCAGATGGCAAAATGTGGGAGAAACCTAGAAAAACAAAAGCTGATGTTATTACCTTCCAATATCCAACACAACTTGAATGTACCCATTCAAGCAGGAAACTAGACTTAACTGCTGTAAAATAAATCTCAGGGCACTTTCTTCTGAAGAATTAACTTATTCCATGTGATGCAACTGCTTTGGGCACCGAGGGGAGTTGGGAAAGCCCCAGGAGCTTGACCCCGCCCCCTGCCAACCATAAAATTCGCTTTCTGTCATAATAATAATAATCTGCCAGAAGTTCTACAAATGATACACAATAGGAAACCCAGGGGCTCACCTGTCTAGATCAGGGAGACGAGCATTCAGGATTTTGAGCTGATTCCCTCTTTCCCCAACAGGAAGGGACTGAGCAGTAAAGAGTTTTTGCATATTGGAGTATCTGAAATAAGAAATTTTAGTACAATTAAGTGCTGTATAATTTGGAATTAATTTTATTTATAATCAATCCCCTTATAAACCCTTTTCAGACAATCACATGTTTTAATTTGTTCAAAATGCTTGTGTTTTGAATGCCAATAAAATGTCGAATGAATTTGGGACTGTTCATATTCCAGAGCATTCACATTACCCACTTTTTTAGCACGTGGCATGTGGCCTTGTCATTGCTGGTAGACCACAAGGGAGGGAAAGCAGGTCCAACTGAGCACTCAGTTGGTTCACCTACTCTTTGTATGTGATGAAAGCTTGATTGGGATGGAAGCAACTCAGGTGTGATTTTCTGATCCTTTGTTATTTCATCTCTCAAGCTTCTTCCCCCCTGAGAATTCTAGATAATAGAATGTGTGGCATATAAACAGTCCAGGCTGATAAACTGTAACTGCCAGGAGAGCACGTTACAAATGGCGCCCAACGTGGTGGACGCATCAGGAATTATCAGGTTTTGAAAATATTTAATATTCAGAATTAAGATTCTGAAAGATCCGGTAGAAACGCCACTTAAGAGGGAAGACAGAGAAGCAATATGGACCCAGGTAAATCTGGGATCGGACTCAAGGACACAGCTGAACATAATGCTTATATCAAGAGGTTAAAGAGCCAGATGGAAGATCTTTTAACAAAGATCACCACTGAAGAACAGCAGGAAGCTTGTAATCAAGCTCCACAAAGGCTATCCCCACACCCAGTAAATAGAGCTAGGAGAGGGAGCAACCTAGAGCTAATGCGATTGTATGACAGTAGAGAGTATAA
This sequence comes from Sminthopsis crassicaudata, assembly GCF_048593235.1. Taxonomy (NCBI): domain Eukaryota; kingdom Metazoa; phylum Chordata; class Mammalia; order Dasyuromorphia; family Dasyuridae; genus Sminthopsis; species Sminthopsis crassicaudata. Next base: position 194,274,996 of record NC_133622.1, read on the forward strand.
AATGCCACAGCAAGAGTTGCTGGAATTGCAGGTTAAACTACAGATGGAGATAGAGAAAGAAGAAAAAGCTAGGTTACTACAGATAGAACAGGAAGAGTTCAAACCAGTGGCAGAAACTAAAGAAGGAAATAAACGAATCACATGGACTTCAGTTGTAGAAATTCTTCTTAGCGTTTTGTTGGTTTACCTTGTGCATTGTTGTTTTAAGGAATTTATTGATTACTCTTTCATTGAGAAGAAGTTTAGTTCTTTTTATGTGCAAAGCTCAGGTTTGATTTTAAATCAGCCTTTGGGGGATTTTCCAATTCTTCTTCCCTCTGCCTCACCTTCTTGGGCCAAGGGAGAAGGGGGAGGAGGAAAAGGAAGGGCGATAATACCATCTGCACTGCCCATTAATCCATTCAAAACTCCTGTGTCTTCATCTCAAAGGACAGGAGTAGGCTTTATACCCCAAGGCAAAAAGGAATTGTGGGGTATTGAGTATAATCAGAAAAGTTTTAAAGATGCAGTTCAGTTAATTTCTAAGAAACCTTACAGGGATAAGACCTTGCAGTTAGAGAGAGTGGAGTTTTATACTTGTAAAACTGCTAGGATCGTCTTTGGAGAGTTGAAACTCCTCTTTTCTTACCTCGTAGATTTTCCACTTCCACAGGTGAGCTTGATTTCCCAACCCCCTACGGGTACTTATAAAACAGTGTTTATGTCTAGAATGGGTTGGAAAATTGTTGTTTTAATCACTAGAATAAATAGACAGTGTGTGATCTTTGACCCAGGAGGAAAAGTAATATCAGATTTATTGATTCACACTCCTGGAGTACAATTCGGTATCAGAAACTCAAACTTTGATTTTTAGGCAAAAGAATTCAGGGATATAGCCGAGTGTTCTAGTAAAGTCATTACTGCACAGACTATCCCCAAGATCTCTTCTAAACAAGAGAAGGGAATTTTGGGATATGTGATTGCTTACAATTTTTAAATTTTGATTTTACATTTTTAAACATTTTTGATTTTACATCTTCAAAGTATTTTGATTTTACATTTTTAAACATTTTTGATTTTACATCTTCAAAGTATTTTGATTTTACATTTTAAAGTTATTTTGGTTTTACATTTTTAAATTCTTTGCATTTTACCTTAGCAATGCACTTCAGGCATACACAGAAAGTGCAGCTAAGTGACAGACTGACTTTTGTCTGACTTGTTAATCTTTTTGACAACAACTTTGTTTCCACTGTGATGTGGAAAGGCCTGGATGGCATTTGGAAAGGCCCAAGTTGGGCCCCAGGGACATTCCTTCCTAGGTGCAGATCCAGCAGTAGAGTTCATCCCCACCAGAGACATTTGTAACCTGGGGATCCAAGAGAAGGACCAGACAACAGTCCAGAGAGACCAGCCAGATGTCCGCAGCCCTTCAGACGCTGATGGCAGCGATGCCCCTCCTGACCGTGACACCAGAGACAGCAGACACGGTTCCAGTGTTGCAGCTGAGATGGACTGTTTTGGGTGATATGCAATATAAAGACTGTAAATGGACAATGGGCCTGCTTGCTTCTCCTTTGGCCACTTGCCATATGGTGGCCTGGGGAGAGGCTTTGCCCTATGCTTTCTATTGAAGGACTATGCTTTTAAATTAGTGGGTGAAAAACCAACGCACCCACCTGCCGTTGTTATTGAGACAATGTTACTGGACATGACTTTGCTTATGTGCACCTGTGAAACTAGAATTGTTCTAGAATTGTGAAAAGTGCAATAGAGAATTGTGATAAGCTAGAATTGTTCTAGAATTGTGAAAAGTGCAATTGAGAATTGTGATAAACTAGAATTGCTCTAGGATTGTGAAAAGTGCAATAGAGAATTGTGATAAGCTAGGATTGTTCTAGAATTGTGAAAAGTGCAATTGAGAATTGTGATAAACTAGAATTGCTCTAGGATTGTGACAAGTGCAATTGAGAATTGTGATAAGCTAGAATTGTTCTAGGAGTGTGAAAAGTGCAACAGAAAATTGTAAGAAACTAGAATTGGTCTAGAACTGTGATAAATGTAACTAGAATTGTGACAACCTACCTACTGATATTTGTTAACTAGAATTGTGATGTTTTACCTTGTTGACTTCCCACCTCAGTGTTGACATCCTACCTCATTGGCATCCAACCTCTTTGGCTTATTATCTCGAGTATGACTTTGATGAATGGGTTGAACATTTGGGCCACTGTTGAGCCTGGTTCTCATTGTCATACTTCTGTTTACTGATCTGCTGCTTTGTACCTTCTTGGGCATAACACTGTCATCTCATGGATCAAGTGAACTATAGCTGGTGCTAAAAGTTTAGCTTGGTGAGATGTGCGGTTCCCGCAAAACAAGAGAAAGGGAATTGTAAGGGCCCTTTAAATGGGCGGACACAGTGCATCGGGAGATTGAGGCCCAGAAATAATTTCTGTGGATATTAGGACTGCCCTTGGGCGGGATCCTGGCCATATTGAGATAGCTTCGTAATGGGTGACTCTCTCGCTGATTGGCTGTGTGTGTGACCTCACAGGCCCTATATAAGCCCACTGCAGGCAGCAACCGCCCTCTTTAACCTCTATTAACCTGCTGTTCACCCTGGCTCCCTAGCCTGGGTGGCCAAGCCAAGATGGGTAGCCAAAAGAGGTAAGGGTTTTGGTAGTGAACACATGGGTCTTCTGACCAGGTGTTCACTCGGGAACCAACAAGTCAGGGCATCAGTTAGGGAATTATGTGAGTAGGTATAATAAAGGCTTTTAAGATTACACGTGATTGTTCTTGAGTGCGCTACCGGTTATTAAGCTATAGATTCAAGAGATTGTGGCCAGAGACCTTAGAAGGCCTCAGAGGAGGCGAGCCGGGTAGAGCTCACACTGCAAAGGACAGTGGTCAAAGGTACTCTGGTGGGTCTAGGACAGACTAGTAATTGTAACTGCCAGGAGAGCACGTTACAATAAACAGATGACAGCATTGATCCTTTCATAGCCTCAACAAGCCACGAATGTGAGATGGACAGAGGCAAAGACCCTCAAATACAAGTGTATGTACATCAGGGAAGAAGGCCTAAAGACTAAGAGCAGCAACTTACAATCTTTTTTGTTCTTCAGATAATCCGTCTTCCTGGATCACTTTTAAAGCCAGCTCTGAGTTAGCTGGGTGTTGCCAAGGAGAGAAGACCTAAAAAAACAGAATCCATGCAAAGAGCATTTAAAACCCAACAATAGGATGTGGAAACCACACGGGGATTTGGCTGTTGTTGAAAACCTAAACTGTCAGCTCAAAGCAAAACCACAAAAACAAACACTCTTTCCTCTAAATGGGGTCTAGACAAACATTTTCCCAAACAAGCATCATCATACTCTGGAACCCTGATTTTGAGGTACTTACTATGGACAAATGCAACACAGATACAGTGAGAGAGGTGGGAGTAGGAAAGAGAAAGAGAGCACACATGTTTTTTCGTCATGGCAATGTTTTCCCTGGAGCACATAACAAATAAACAAGGAAGGCTTGTGTCTCTCTGTCTGAGGTGGCTCAGGTGTAGGGAGATGGAAGAATGGACACACTGTTGGATTCAATGCTGGGCCTCTTGCCTGGCAACGAGAGAAGAAATGAGGAGGGGGAAAGCCAGTGAAGGGTCATCCTCAGAGCTTTCCTTTGAAGATTTTTGGCAGGGGGGTCTCTGGGTGCTCCCAGAGGTTTGATTAGGAAGATACAGACTTTTTACATAATCGTAAATTGAGAGGAAGCAGACTCATTCTATATTTCCACAGACTTTCCCATGAAAACAAACATCTTGAAAAGGACTGAGAGGGTAGTTGTGAGAGAAGTATGTTGTAAACCTAAATGAATATTAACTCAAAAAAATTCTTCATGTTTCCAAATCCTTCTATATATTCATTTAATTCATTAATAGCTCTTTCTTAAACTCTGATGCAGCAAGGTAAGAAGCCCTATATATGACAAGGCAGCTCTTGGGAGCTTGGAAGTGGACCTTTTGCCTTGGCCTGGTCAGAAGGGCCCCATACATCCCTGCATCTAACCACCTACTAAGATAAAGTCAGCAGTTTCCCAGAAAGATGGCCCTTTTGCAGTGTGTAAGACTCAATGAGGTAGGGAAAACAAGTTATTAAGAACAAAATGGTATCTGTACTGGAACCAAGAAAACTGAGGTTGAATACCAGCCCTACTATTAATTCACTGTATGCCCTTTCTGGGTCTGTGTCCTGGTCTGTTTGATATGAGGGGTAGGTTAGGTGATCTCTAATAGTTCCCATCTCCAAAATTTTTTAATTCTATAAACTTTTAGCTCGAGTCAGCCAGGGTTCTATTCTAATTCTATCAGAATTACTCAGGCGATATCCTCTAAGAAGTAAGAATCATGAGACACAGCAGACCTGGGAGCAGAAGTAACGACCACTGGCCATAGGCTACATAGTCCAGGGGAAGACCATGTCCTGAGCCTGGCAGACAGAAAAGAACCTCAAGAATGAGCAGTACATTAACATTTCAAAAAGCAATGGAGAATGGGGGTCACACAAATGTCTCAGGACCAGCCTGGAAACAAAATGTAAAACAAGGAAGGAGTAGGGAAAGAGGACAGGCAGTGCTCTCAAAAGCAGGAATAACAGCAGCAGCTGATTGCAGTTTGCAGACATTGTCTTATTTAATGTTTAGCATGAAGCCGAGAGGTGGGTCAGGCACATGTTAGCTCCATTTGACAGCCGAGCTCACTTCATTAGAGAAAATAGCAAAGGAACCTGGTGAAAGCCCCAATTTTCCCAAGCAGCAGAACCAAGACTAGATTCCTAATACTGCTCCTTTTGCCATCCTGTAGTGAGAAACTGCCCAGGTAAATCGATCAGAATGGACTGGCTCTCAGGCAGAGGCAGGTAGGCAGTGTGGGGAAATAAATGACAAAATCAAATGGACTCAGCAGATTCCAATCTCCTCTCATGAAGAAGAAAGGGCAAAGCCCCTCAGTGTGTGCTCACTCATTGTTTCATCATCAATTAATTAATCAAACATTTATTAAGTTCCTACTGTGTGTTTGACACTACAGGAGGCACTGGGAATACAAAGACAAAAGGGAAATGATCCTTGCCTTTGAGGAGTTTACATTTTAATAAAGCAGACAACTTGTACATATGTAAGTATATACATGAAACACAAAGTTAATAGTAAGAGCTAGCATGTGCATGGTGCATTGAGGTTTGCAAGTGTTTTATAAATATCATCTCATTTATCTTCACAACAACTCTGCGAGGGAGATATTATTATTCCTTTATTACAGATGAAGAAACCATCTGCAAGGTGACGTGGCCAGGATGGCACAACTAGTATTGTCTGAGGATACATATGAATTCAGGTCTTCCTGACTCCCCACTGTGCCCCCAGCTAAGCAGACTGGCAGGCTTCTTACAGAAGGAATACTAGAGCTAAGCTTTGAAGGAGCCCGAAACGGTGAGGAGGGGGAGCCTCTGAAGCATGAGGTAGGGTACTGTCAGAGCAAAAGCAGGGAGAGCTGAGACGTCGTGTCCTGTGTGAGGAGGAGCAAGGAATACAGTATTTGGGGAGGGGGGGTAAAAGTAAGAAAGGTGGGCAGCTAAGATAAGGCCAGGTTGTGTCAATCACAGGTTCATATTAACCCTAGAGGCACTGGGGAGCCGGAGTTACTGAGAAGGAGGGTTGCAGGATGAAAGAGGAAGGGAGACCAAATAGGAGGTTCTAAGAGTTGTGATAACAAAAACAATAAGAAGAATTGTCAGCATTTAAATGACACACAGAGATTTGCAAAGGACTTTACAAATATCTCATTTTAAAACTCATTCTGAATGACTATAGAAAACCAAGCTTCTAAGATACCTCTGCCAGTGAGTGGCTCACAGAGCTGGGAGGGCAGTGAGGCTCAATCCTGCAAAAACAGGGCAGAGGCTTAAAAAAAAAAAAGCTGATTACTGGATTTCCCTAGCCGGAGTTCATTTCTTATATTACCAGCTCTATAAAACTGAGATTTAAAAAAAAAAGAAAGAAAGAAAGAAAGAAAAAGAAATTACAGAGCCAGTTTTGTTGGGCACAGCTTCAACCTACTCCAACTTCATGAGCTTGATCTACCTTAGGTTAAAAAATCTCTTGTGTTTTTAGACTTTTGCATAACAGCTCAGATCTCTTTCTCCTTTGGGAAAAGTCTTCCAGCTGGCCTCCCTTATGTATGGCATCCTCCTACTTCCATTTTCTGGTGTGACTGAGGAGACACCTTCCTCAAAGCTCTGTTCCTAACACCAAAGCCCTGGGAAGGGCTGGTTTGGTGCCACCCCTCAATTGGGCAGACAGGCAGGTGGGCATTGGAGCCACTGCTCCAACTTCCCCAGGCCGGGGAGGATAACTCCTACTGAAAGGAAGTCTTTCTTAATCCTTCCTCAAATTAGCATGTGGGTACTTCTCTATTTATATGCTGGATCCCTGAACACTCCTCCCACCCCAATCTTCACTCTCTCCCATAGAATGTAAGCGCCTTGAGGGTGGGATTTTTTATTTGGTATCCAGTACAAGTGGATGGGGCAGATGCTAATAATATGCTTGTTGAATTAGATTGGAAGCTTCTCAGAAAAGTGTTGAACTCCACCAGCCACAGCTCCACTTCTACCTCAAACACTGAACCTGAGGAGGAAGCAAATTGACCTTTTTCCCCGTAATAGCTTCAAGATTTTTCAAGACTCCTCAAATCTTTTTTTCCCCTTTTCCAAAATGTGAGAAATGGATGGATATTTTGTTTTCCAGTGTTATGAAAAGCAAATTGGAGAAATAAAATTTAAATTAGAAAATTGAAACCCACAAGGACATCAAAGAATAATCAAGGGTGGAGTTTATCTTCCCCCCAAAAGAAGGTAAGCAGGTGGTAGTTTGAGATTTAAAAAGAATCTTTTGTTCTTTGTCCTTAATCCTCCTCAGTTAGCTTCCCCCTTCTAGAATGTGCACCCCTTCTTGGGTGCAGGGACTGGCTATGTAATGAGAGGTGGAGATTCATGTTGGGTAATTTCTGAAACGTCCATTTAATGGAGAATCAGGGGAGGGACTTGTGCTTCAGGACAGGAAATAAAATGCCGTCTTTGGAGTTTCAAAGGTGTGTCTACTCATCTAAGCATCTATTCTTGTATGAATGTAAAATAAATCTTTCCTGTATTCATCAGTGAATCAGTAGAGTTCTTGATATTATATTTTGTTTCTTACAAAAAGAATCTCACAGAAAGGAAACTATACTTTCTGTGTGGATACTTGTGGGTGTTCAATAAGCTGTTTCCCACCTAGTATATTTTTATAATTCAGGACTCCTTGAAATGATCATCTCTCTTCCTTGACTGTTGATAAGGTCTCTGACATAGAAAATTGGCCTTCAAGGATACCATTACCCATAATGGATGTTTCCCCCCTATATGGTCAGTAACTCATTCCTTAACTGACATTTAACAAAAGTTCTTGGCCAATCCACTCTCACCATTAGGAAACATGGTAGATGGAGCACTAGACTTCTGCCAAGCCTGGTCTACTTTCCTAAAGGCTCCCATTTAAAAAAAGACCAACACCTGCTCAGGAATTGCCAGAAAAATTCTATCATGGAGTTAGTTGGACAGAATTAACAATAGTTAAGATAAACTTGAACCAGTAGACAATGAGCTACAATGAGAATACTAGGAAACAGACAGCTAGAAGAGAAGATTGTGAAACCTTTTCCTTGAGCACCTTTCAAAACCCTTCTTTCTAGCAGCCTTCACTCTCAGGAAGAGGCGACAACTAGCCACAAAAGTAGGCAAACAGACATGAAGTACCATACATCAAACGAGGACAAAGTCTGTTTTCTAAAACTGGAATGAATTAACAAGAAGAGATACAGATAAGAATTCCAGTAGTAACTACAGGCTATTAATAAGGGGGTTCATAAATAAGCAATCACTAGGAGCTAAGGATATCTACAAAAATGAAGAAGATTTTTCTCACACAAAAGATTAGGAGAGTCAGGTGCAGAATCGTGCCTCTCATACTGCAGGGAAGAAAGGAACTGGTGATTAGAGGCTACAAATGATGGCATAATTTAGAAATCTGACTCAAGAACTCTACTGGCTGGAGCCAAAGGCACCTAACATCTAAACTAAGGATCCAAATGTCAAAACAAGACCACAAAGAATGATTTTCTCTAGTTGATGAGAGAGTTACTAATTCAATCATACACCTAAACATGGGTCTAAACCCAGGGCCTGTTTAGGATTGGGTGAGAATCTTAAAAGAAATAGAAAACCCCTTATTTACTCCTTTATACACTAAGCTTCACAGCCCCAAAATCTAATTCAAGGGGGAGGTCTTACAGATTAGTTTAATTCCAGTGACCTTCTTCAATGTAATGATGGCCATTCTCTTATCAAATGTGCTCAAACTATCTTATCCCTTGTGCTTTTCTCAGACAGCAGCTTAGAGAACCCAGATAGTCTAAATTTGGTTTCTAAGTTTCTGAGACTAAAACTGTACCCCATTTTGGCAGCTGCCTCAGTGAGGTCTCAGCAAAAGTTAGTGATAGTCGATATGGGGCTTTTTACCATTCTTGGTGCTACTACTTTACCAAAGCATCCATATAGTTCTTCCAACTTCATTGCTGACTTTCCTAACAATCGTGCCATTTTCCCACTCACTTTTAAAGTTGTTTAAAATAAATCAGCAGTAGTTTTAAAATACCACCCCCCCACAAAACCACATTAAGTGCCTACTGTGTGCATTAGCACTGTGCTTATGTTTTACCCCAAACTGGTTCACTTTCTTTAAAGAAATCTTGAAATAAACTGGTGTTACCTCTGCATAGAATGCTTGATACATCTTGGATTTAGGGAAAAAGGCAATCATCAGAAAATTGCTTTGTGTGTGAAATTCAACTGGAAGATAAGGAAGCAAGGAACTTTTGAAGTCTATCAACAAGGCAGCGACAACACTGGTGGAGTTCTATAAAGGAAAAAAAAAAGATTTTTTACTAAAAACACTTTTGAAAAAGGAAAGAATGTTTCCTGATACTTGTGCTGTCCATCATCCATTTAGCCAATATAGAAACCAATAACCATAATTCATCCTTACTATGTACAAGACAATGCATGGAGCACAAAGATACAAAGGTAAAACACAACATGCTGCTAGACTTCTAAGAGTTTACAATCTATGAGACAGTTGAGACGTAACACAAGGTAGAGTGTAATGAGTACAAAGGAGACATTCCAGACAAAGTGATAAATTTCACTTTCAGTTAGGGATGAGTGTATTAAGTTTTCATGGAAGAAGTGACATCTGGGTCAGTTCTTCAGAGAAGAGCAACATCAACAGGCAGAGGGGAAGATAATGATATCTACAGATTTGTGAAGGTTCAGGAATGAAGGAGAGTTGGAGTAGTGAGCACTTAAAGAGTTGCAAGGAACTTTAGACAGGTTATCAAATTAGACTCTCACAATAACTCAGGGAGGCAGGCTTTATTATTATCCCCATTTCACAGCTAACTACCGTGTGTTTCAGTTTCTTTAAGTGAACTGCCCAGAGTGATCCAGTAGCAGTTTTTGAAGGTCAATCTTTCTGCCTCTAGGTCCAGTGTGTGATCCACTATCCCACCTGGTCATCAGCCTTGCCACAATGCCAGGTATTCGCAAATAAATCAATGACTCCCACCAAGAAAGGAAGAACAGTGGCAGTAAGCCACAGCCTCAGCAGGTAACATTTTGCCCCTCTAGGTGTGCCAGTATTCCTGTTCTAATATTGTCTGCTTTTCTCCTTCCTCAATCTTTCCCATAGCAATGAAAGAAAATTAGGGAAGAGTCTCAGGTTTCCATCTGGTATGGCAAAAAATCTCCTTTCCAGAGACTGCTGTTCCCCGCCTCTGTCTTGTGAAAGCAGAGAACCTGAAACTCTTCTCCCACTGATCACTAGTCAGGGTTCCTATAAGCATTTCTCTCAAGTAGGTGAAGCCTGTCTTCATTTTCCCTTTCATTACCAACTTCTCTCATTTCCTTCCCATATCCTACCCTGGGCCCCATTCTGGCAAGGACCTGTTCTTAGATAATTGGCATAGTTGAAAAACAATATGATTATCTAATTAATCTCTGATAATGTATTAGATGATATTAAAGTATGGTATCTTTTAGATACAACTAAATTCTAATACAAGAGTAAAACTTTAACAAGGCTTCTATACCCAAAGAATGCATCTTCATAATGATCAAATGGCAGGAAACCTGGCGGGTGCTTGGAGGACAGATTTTTGTTCCTGGTGCTCTTTATATCACACCTTATAGGTGTCTACCTGTTTTACCTCCTCATAGAAGGAGCCTTGTACCCACAGAATGCAGGAACCAGTCTTCCAACTTAGGTGCTAGGTATAGAAAGGGGCCTAAGCTAACTCCCAAGCATACCTTTGGAGAGGTGTTAGCAGTCAGCTTAAACTAAGCTACAGCAAAGAGGTCAATGTCATCCCAATACTTAAAATAGGAAGTTGAACGGTATATACACATATACATTCACAATCACTTTAGAAGTCAGGTATTTTCTAGGATATGATTCCCTTTCTAATAGACTATAGCTTCAATCCAACCACACAAAGAATTATAACAATTCTCATTAACAGAGACTAATAATTTTCCCCCTGAAGACAGGCTGCACTTCTCTGGACTTGGCTGGGACATTTTTTCTTTTTTTCTTTTTCTGTTAACATTGGTTAGAATTCAGTATTAATAACATGTTATTAAAATTGACTTAATACAAATAATACTATCTTGATAAATTATTCATATTTGGGACTTAATAAAGACTCACTAAGGAAAAAAGTCATATGCATCTGATCACCAGAAAAATGTATCATTTGCAAATTTCAAAACATAACATAGCAAGAACCTTAGGTTTTTACCAAATGCAATAGCTTTATCCAGTGGTCTTCAAGCTTTTTAAATAGGAGGCCAGTTCACTGTCCCTCAGACTGTTGGAGGACTGGACTATAGTAAAGACAAAAACTCACACTCTGTCTCCGCCCTCAGCCCATTTGCCATAACCCAGTGGGTCGTATAAATGCCCTCAGCGGGCCGTAGTTTGAGAACCCCTGGCTTTATCAAAGAGGGGTTTGCCAAATTCTCAGCAAGAAATAAACCCAAGTTCTCAAGGAAGACACAAAAGAAACAAAGTCCTGTTCACCAAATTTTAGAACACTAAAAGGGGACTCTGCTCAAGTCTGATTAGAACTAATCAATGAAAGTCCTATTTTACACAGCAGGGAGCAAACTGATAGAAATTACAATGCAGAGTAGAAGCTGAAAATAACTCTAGCTTTAGGAAGGAATTTATAGAAGGATGACAGGTTCACTAATTTTAAAACAGAAGCAGGCATCACCGAGGCATATACATACCTTCCAAATTAATTTCCTGGGGGCCAAAAATGTCTTTCCAGAAACTTTAGTCAAATGCTCTTTTCAGACAGTCTAAGATAATAAATCTGTTTTGTTCTCACCAAAAATCCACACACAGGCATGCTACTAACTGGGTCAAGACCCTGCCTTTCAGAAAGCTAGCCTGCAGGAGGCCCAAAGAGTCCCTCGTTTCTGTGCCATGAGATTGCTATCTCATAGAGAGAATGGCCAAGCCTTGATTGTGTCACCCTCCCTCACCTCCTTCCCTTTTTCCTTCACTTTTGCTTGTTCCACTCTGTAAGAAACAATAAAACTTGACTTTAGGCTTTTAACAAATATCTGGCTCTGGGTCAGGGCTGATAGCTAGATATCAGTGGCAAAAAGCCACAGTTGCATGAAAAGAGAGCCCCTTGAATGAAACAATTATAGGAAGGTCAGTATTAAAATAGCTACTGAATTACAAAGGTTCAGTCAATGTAGCATTAATGAGAATGGGAGAAGGATAAGGAGGGTCTCTTGTTTTTTCCAGTATTAGGATTGAAATGTTAGTACCATTCTAATCATTTGGTTACTAAATTAAGTGGCTGAAACTGCAGTGACAGAAATGCATGGAGTGTGAGCAAGTGAATAGGTCTCCTTCTAGGCTTTTCACCAGGACAGCTCCCCGGGGAATACTGCCTATGGCAAGTTTGCTTATCTGGCCCTAATCAGATATAGTGTTCTGCAGGACTTTGATAGGCTCCCCAGGAACACTATGAACTCTTGTCAAACTCTGGTTTCAGTTAACCAAATATCACTCATATATGAAGAATGTTCTGGCTGGGGGCATCTAGGTGGTGCAGTGGAGAGAGCACCAGCCTTAAATTCAGGAGGACCCAAGTTCAAACCTGGTCTCAGACACTTAACACTTCCTAGCTGTGTGACCCCGAGCAAGTCACTTAACTCCAGCCTTAGGGAAAAAAAAAAAAAGAAGAAGAATGTTCTGGTGATAGAGAAGACTCAGAACATCCAAATGTTTTTCTTCCTTCTCTGACATCAACAGGAAAGGAAAGTAATAATGATAAGGATCCTTGGAGAGCATCAGCATATGAGGCAGCAATAGTAATCTTCTGTGTGTCATCAGAGGCAGGGGAAAAGCAAAGTTCAGAGGACCTAAGACATTCTACCCAGGAACCTGGGTTCCCAGGGATCAGTCCAGTTAGACTGAGAAGAGCTTCCCATGTGACCTTTACACTGGCTCTGAGGAAAAGATAAAGTGTGTCCTCCACATCCATGGACCCCCAGTACTTCACCTCCAGCTAGTCCATCTACTATAGAAGGCAGTATTTACTTCTGGGGGGCGGGGTAACCTGCTTCTGGACATCAATCGACCCCTCTAGAGGGGTCATGACCACAGGCTCTAAACATTTCCTAGGAGTTCTCAGAGAGTAGAAATCCATTTCTCTTTGCTCTAGCCCAGCAAAAAATCTACCACCCAGTACATTGCCTGAGAAAAAAATAATCTGCAAAGAGAAGCAAGGCGCTCTGAGGTAGAAAGAGGAGGTGTTATGTGCCAGGTGAGTTAAGCCCCCACTCCCATCCCCAAACCATCCTTTCAGATCCAGTGAAAACATCCCAGGATAACAAATCCAAGAAGCCTGGGGAAAGCAGGAGCTATCGGACTCACTGCAGGGGTCAATCCCTGAAGAGAAAGAGTCTACTTTCTCTGATAGTAAAGCCAGCAACTACTGACTAACTGCCATCAAAAGAGTCCTGGGAATAGTAGTGGCTCCCAGAGCACAGACCCTAGTTGTAGACCTGCACCCAGAGCTATCAATTAGGGAAGCAACCCTTAGTGAGATGCAACATTGCTAAAGTCCAAGATTCCTCAGCAACCATAGCCACTACAGACCTAAAATAGAAAGTTCTTGATCTGAAAACCATTAGAACGGTTCAAATGGTTCAAACTAAGAAAAATACATGATTTTATCACTGGAAACAACATTAGAGAAGATATATTACCATTGCTTTGCTGCTTCTTAAGAACTATGGACTTATAGCTAAAACCTATGTGTGTTATCTTCACCATTAGAATGGGAAATTCTAGGGGCAGTCTGCTCCTCCTTTTGCTTTGCATGTTTTAAGTGTTTAATAACTGTTTTTTCTGTTTTTCTAAAATCCCTCTGACTTGTTTATAAAATTCAATTTTTTAGAATTTTTTTCCAAAGAAAAATGATTCTATATTTTCCCCTGTAAAAATCCTCTTAAAAAACATGTCATTTATTCATCTCCATCCCTTTTCTAGAGAGCCAACTTTTCTTTTCTTTTTTTTTTTTTTTACTTCTGTTTATCTTAATTTCCTCATATGTAAAATGGGAATAGCAATAGCATATATTTTCCAGGGTTGTAAGGATCAAATGAGATAGTGGGGGTTCAGACCTACTAGTGAGTGATATTACTAGATCAAAGTATATGCAGTCTGCTAAGTTCTTTAAGTCTAGTCCTAAATTATTTGCCAGGATGGCTAGACTAATTCATAGCTCCATCAAGAACATATTCATGTACCTGTTTTCCATAACTCTTCCTATAATTGTCATTTTCCCTTTTTTTTTTTTTTTTTTGTCACTTTCACTAATTTTATGGTATAAAGTAAAAACAAGATTTGTAGAAATCTGAATTTTTCTGATAAATAATGTGAAGCATTTTTTTCAAATGCTCATCGTTAGCTTGGATACCATTTTTAAAAAACTTATCTTTATCCTGTAGATGACATAAAAATAAATGATACAATAAAATAAAGAAAATGCAGGTCTGGTATTAATGAAACACTTACCCCATCATAGAAGCAAATGGAATTCATGTGATTCTTAGAAATGGTGATACTTCCATAATGACGGTGGGAAAACAAAAGACCATTTGAAAAGAAGTGAATTTTTCCTGAAAGAAAGAGACACCTCATTAGAGATGGTTTCCTCACACCTCAGGACCCTCAATACTGCTGACTAAGACCCAGGCCATGAGACCCAGCATGAATATGCTTTTTTTTTTTTTTAATAGCTTTTTATTTTACAGCAAGCCTTTTGTTCCAATTTTTCCCCTCCTTCCCCCGCCCTCCCCCAGATGGCAGGTTGACCAATACATGTTACATATGTTAAAGTATAAATTAAATGCAATATATATATATACACACATACCTATCCAAACAGTTATTTTGCTGTACAAAAAGAATTGGATTTTGAAGTAGTGTACCATTAACCTGTGAAGGAAATAAAAAATGCAGGCGGACAAAAATAGGGGTATTGGGAATTCTATGTAGCGGTTCATAGTCATCTCCCAGAGTTCTTTCGCTGAGTGTATCTGGTTCAGTTCATTACTGCTCTGTTGGAACTGATTTGGTTCACCTCATTGTTAAAAATGGCCACGTCCATCAGAATTGATCACCATATAGTATTGTTGTTGAAGTATATAATGATCTCTTGGTTCTGCTCATTTTAATGAGTATGCTCTTTAACATAAACTATACTCTACAGATCTGTTACAATTTTAGATTCTGCAAAATCTTAAATCCATTTTTCCAGTTGAATTTCCCCACAATACAGAGGGAAAGGCAGGGCACAGATTATTAGCTTTTTTTCACAGATTAGGAAACCAAGGCTCAGAGTAGTTATGATTTCACCAAAATCATATAGCTATGAAAGAGGGCCTCAGAACACAAACCCAAGTCTTCTATCTAAAATATAAAATTTTTTCTATTATATATGTGTGTGTGTGTGTGTGTATATATAATATATATTCTATTCTATTATATCTCATTTAGTAGGGCAATCCTAAAACAGGAAGAACAAGCAATTACTAAGTACCTACTTAGTGGGTGCTAACCACTTTTCAAATATTAGCTCATTGATAATGAAGCCCTTTAGTCCCATTAGCTTCATACATGTATTTAAAACAACAATTTGTATATAGTATTATATTGCATCCCATACAGTGGGTGAACTTCCATAGTTCCTGCCTTCTTACACCTTACAACCAGAGAGATCTAGCAATATAAACCAAAGAAAGAAATTGCAGAAGTGGATGATGCTGATCATGAAACAATAATTAGGAAAGATATTTTCACACCACAGTGTGAGGGGAAGAGAAACTGTTATTTCTTATAGGAGTCTCCTTTAGCCAGAATTTTGGTTTAGAATTTGTGTATTTCTCTCTCTCTCCTATGTTTTTATTTTATTGGAAAAAAAAAAACAGAATAGGAAAAAAATAAAATAAAACAAACAGAACAATATCATGTGCCAAGCAGATCATGGAAGATTAAAAATCTCTAAAATATTAGTATAGCTGACATATAACAGATTTCTCGTGATTGAATGTTAAGTTTGACTTTGTCTTATCTCAATGATTACTAGCCTGTCCTTTTTTTCCTAGTAAATTCTCTCTTTCCTATCCCTGACAATCTTCTACTTTAATTTTACTCCTTGTCTTGCTATTGTTATTTTACCTCCCCCCACTCATAGATCTCCCACCCTTTGCTTCCCCCTCTGCCCATCTCTCCCCTCATTTCTTTATAGATTTTGGAGGGTGTTATGCCCTTCCTAGTATACATGTAGTATTGATTATTAAACCCATTCCTGATGTGAACAGGTTTTCAAAACCTCAAAGTCCTCCTTCCCTCCTCTAATGCCTTTGTGTCTAGTCTTCCTCTGCACCTTATTTGTAATAACATTAGTATTTTTATCTTTTTCTAGGCAGTTTTGCTTTTTAGAGTCAGATCATATACTCAACTCTGTCCCAATCTTTCTTTTGAGCTATCCAATTGCTGATGTCAAGCTTAAATATATGGTATTCATTTCCATGTAAAAAAAAAAAAAAAAAAGCAATTTGTTCATGTTAAGTTCCTTGAAAGTGATCTTTGATATTGACTCTTATATAATAAATTTTCTATTGAATTTGGGTTTGGTTGAAATAAAGTCTTAAAAATCTGCAACTTCACTGAATGTCCATTTCTTTTCATTCATTATTATGGATAATTTTGCTGGGTATGTTATTTTTGGCCACAGGTCTAGTTCTTTTGAATGCTGGTGTATATGGTTCCACAGCTTGCGATCTTTTATTGAGGGTGCTGATAATTTTAACTGTAGTTCCAACGTATTTGAATTTTTTTCTTGTTTCTTGAAGAATTTTTTTCTTGACTTACAGGGTTTTGAAATATGGCAATAATATTTCTATGGGTTTTCCACCAAGGATCTCTGGTGATAATTGGCGAATTTTTTCTATTTCTACATTTCCCTTCTGTTCTATCACTCTAGGATAATTTTCGAGTATTATTTCTTGCATTATTGTGTCAAGGTTCCTTTTTTGGGGACAGTTTTCAGGTAGTCCAATTATTCATATATTTTCTCTTCTTGATCTGTTCTCTAGATCTGTTGTTTTTCTTATGTTTCACATGCTGTTGTATTTTTTCATTCTTTTTATTATATTGCTTTGTTATTTCTTGGTCTCTTCTCAGCTTCACTGGCTTCCCCCTGTTAAATTCTAATTTTCAAAGAATTATTTTTGTCTTTAAGGCTCTATCTCCTTTTTAAGTTGGTCAACTTTTTCTTTTCATAATCTTGTTTTTCTTGGATGGTTTTTATCTTATTATTATTATTATTATTATTTTAGTTTCCCCTCAATATCTCTCATTTGATTTTTGAATTCTTTTATCAATTCTCTCTGGGTAGAGAACCATTTAACATTACTCTTTGGGGTACAAAAAGCTTTTTTTACTTTAGTGTCCACCTCTGATGATGAATCCTGATCTTCCCTATTCCCACAGTAAGTTTCTATAATTGGGTTGTCACTAATTTTTTTTTTTTTTTTTTTGGGTGCTGAGGTAATTGGGTTAAGTGATTTGCCCAAGGTCACACAGCTAAGAAGTATTGTGTCTGGGCCAGATTTGAACTCAGGTCCTCCTGACTTCAGGGCTGGTGCTCTATCTACTGCAACACCTTGCTGCCCCTCTTTTTTCTTTCTTTCTTTTTTTTTTTTTAATGAAAAAATATTAGTGTTAAATCCCTCTAATGTTGGAGCAGGGGGATGGTACCTCTAGCTTCACTTCAGCTCTCCCCTCTGACTTGGAATCCCAAACCAAGACCTCCAGCCTCCTGCAAGTGCCTGCAACCAGCAGCATCCTAGCCCCACTTTTCCAGCACTCCTGGTGTACTGGTTCCTTTCTCCCCCAGGGCAGCCTCTCTGTAGCATAGCTGGGCCTGGCATTTCTAATCAGCTGAGGTTCACTCAAGCTTCCCAACTTGGCACATAGTGCTGGAGGTAAAAGTTTCTGTGGTTCCTGTTGAAGTTCTAGCCAAACCCAATTAGCCTCAGGGGTCCCCAGTTGGTGTTTCTGAGGAGCTAGCCTTGGGCATAGTTACAGATTGCTCTCCAGAATGGTTGGATCACAAACTGCAATCTTAAGAGTAATAGTTTGCATCAGAGTTTGAAAGGATAGTCTGGAAGAAGTCAGCTCAGATCTGAAAAAGACATCTCCTCAACAAAATTCTGACAAAATGACCTCTAGAAATATCCCTATTTCTTACTACTTACTACCAATTCAAGGAGTCCATTTTTTGGACAGCTATAATGAATGAATTCTCCCTCATCTAGCAGTGAATGTCAGAGGCAATGTGGTTGAGAAAAGAGGGCTGGCCTTGAAGTCGTAAAACTTTTGTGACTTTTGCCTCTAATCTTTAGCAGTTATGTGGCCATGGCCAAACTCTTTGACCTCTCCATATTTCAGGCAATTCTCTGACTTATCAAGAGTGAAATCTTTCTCCCTGTCACTTATGTGCAGGAATCAATCTGCCTTTTGAGCTCCATCACTACAAATCTAGTTCTCCTTACCCATGAAACCTACATCCCAAGTTCCTACTTCTACTCCTCTTTATGTGGCCAGGTTGGTTTCAAGTCTCCCCACCATAATGGCTATCCTTCTATCAGTGTACTCCAGCTTGTCAATAGTCTCCCTAAAATGTGGCAGCTAGAACTGAATCTGACCCCTTTGATGTGCTCTCACAGGCAGAAACTCAGCTCAAAACTTCCTCATTCTGGGGATTAGACTGTAATTGAGCTTGACTTTAGGGGCTGCTAACATCATGCTGCTGCAGCAAGAGATAATAGAAAATATCATTCTTTTCAAATCATAAGACCCAAATGTAAACCCTTGCCTTCCTCCTAATAGCTAAGTGATCTTAGGGAAGTCACATGACCTGAGTATCTGTATAGTGTAACTAATGATTGGTTGTTATTGTTGTCAGTCATTTCAGTCAGGCCTGACTCTTTAGGCCCCAATTGGGATTTTCTTGGCAAAGTTACTGAAGTGGTTTGCCATTCCCTTCTCCGCTTCATTTTGCAGATGAGGAAATTAAGGCAAACAAGGTAAAATAATTTGTCCAGGGTCATTCAGCTAGGAAGTTTCTGAGGCTAGATTTGAACTTAGGAAGATGGGTCTTTTTTGACTATAGGTCTGACACTATTCATGCACCTACATGACTCATAGGTCTTTATAATGAGGATCTTTAAAACCCACTTCAGCTTAAAATCTATGTGAAGTGGAATATATCATTGACTATTAATATATATTTGAGCTTTAAGCCAAATAAAATCTCCAAAGTATTCCCCTATCTTATATCTGGGTAACTAAATTGTTAATCTAACTATTGGACTCCATATTTTCACAGTCCATTCCTACTCACCATCATTTAGCTATTTAGCCATGGTACCAAGGCTGATTATCTTTTGATATTGATAGTTTGATAAGTATGATGCCTATGATTTTGTCTTATAACACTGCAAAGAGGATTCTGGGTATATGATCAAGAACAAGTACATATATTACAGGGGAACATGTTCTCAGCCACTAAAATTTTCAGGAATGAACTGGTAAGGAGGAGAAGTTGAAGGTTCAGGACAAGGCTTGGGATCTCTGCCCCCTATCTGACTCACTGACCTTATGTCTGCTTAATGAAAACATGAACCCTTAAATGTTCAGTATTTCCTTTTTGCACAAATTCTAGTGACTGTCTGCCTTAATCTGTAATCTTCCCAAGAGTAGGGCCCAGAGCCAAGTGGCTCTCATTATACTGCATCTAGCACAACTAAGTACATATTTACTGAAGATCTAGTTGGGGTGACAAATAATGAGAACAGGCTATCACATCTTACAAGGTAAGAGTTAAAGACGTGATAAATAGAGACTGAAGCAGATGGATATCAGAGAATACACATGTATGAACACACATCTAAGAACCAGGGAGCCAGATGGCAGGGATTGCTGAAAGGCAGACATGCACAGTAGCTGCTCAGTGTCGGCTTGGTAGCTAATTTCTGGCTGCTGACTTACAGGTCAGGGAATAATTGTATTTTGAGAGTAGACCTTGTCCAGGAAGCTGTTGTTATTCTTGGTATGGAGAATCGCCAATCTTGCCTTTTAGAACCTATGTCTTATTGACTCAGGATAGAAAATGCCATCACATCCACAGAAAGAATTATGGAGACTGAATGGTGGTCCAAGCATGCTATTTTCACCATTTTTGTTGCTGCTTATTTTTTCTTTCTAAACATGATTAACATGGAAACATATTTTAAACAGCTATACATGTTCATCTGTATCAGATTCCTTTGCTGTCTTTCCAAAAACAATTTGAAACACAAAATGTTACAAAAATAAATGTTGAAAACTATCCTTACATATAACTGGGAAAAATATATAAATAATATAAATATGTACATATAAATAATATAATAAAATAATAATAATATAAATAAATAAAGCAAAAAATTAAAAAAAGAACTCTTGTCTAGAAAAAAAAGGCCCTTTGTCTTGCTTCCAGGTAGAACCTCCTTCCTGAAGTTTTCCTTGACTCCTACTCTACCAAGTTCTCTGGTCTTGCTCCCTCCTCAAACTACCTTGAATTATGCTTATATGTGTACTGCCCCTCAGTAGAATGTAGTTCACTGAGGGCATTTATTTTTGTTTTTATATCCACCCGTATGGTAGAATATATGGTAGGCATATAATAAATAGATGCTTCTTGAACTGAACTAAGAAAGAAGATCCCTTCCTTACTGTGGGACACCCAAGATCCAAGTGGGAAGCAGATGGCCTCTCTCCCCTATCAGTTTCCTGACTCCAGGGGACCAATAGAAGGAAGGAGAGGAACTACCAGAACAGTGGGGTTCCCAGCTCCAACAAAGAATTTTTTTCCTCCCTCAAACACAGTTTCAATAAATGCAAATGATATTAACAGATGCTAGCTGCACAGAGTTTTAAGGTTTATAAAGTGCTTTATCGACATAACTTCATTTAATAGAGAGCCTTCATCATCTCAGCTTAAGGGAAAAGACCATGGGAAAGAAAGCTTGCCATGTTTTGCTCAAGGGAACTTACAGTATGAGGAATAGAACATTTAGGAAATTTTGGTCTTGTTGTAGCTAGAGAATTTCCTCCCAAAGCTTCTTAGTCACCTTCCTATTAGGGAGCATTAAGGGTGGGTAGAGAGAACTGATGAGCAGAGTCTATGTTCTGCCTCCATAGGGAAATCCCCTTCTATGTCCTTGTGCCTGAAAGGGACAGTTTATGTAAATGGAGGTGTTAAAGACAAGGACCGGGCACACAGGCCCCCAATTATAACTGAGAAGATTCCCATACTGCCACTTATTACCTGGCAAGTCACTCCACCACTACATGCCTCAGTTTCTCTAGTTATAAAAAGAGGGAATTGGACTAGAATAAATCCCCAATTCCCAATGATCCAAATTAGCCAATAAGATTATTGCTGGCTGGGAGCCATCAAGGAAAAGTTCGTAGAGAAGGTGACATTTAAGCTGAGCTTTGAGAGCTGGAGAGGATTTCAAAAGGTAAGAGATGAGGAAAAGTGGGAGCAAAGGCATAGAAGCAATGACTGCAACAACTAGCCTTTATGTAGCTCCTACTCTGTGCTGAGCACTGTGCTAAGTGGTTTATAATCATTATCTATTTGATTCTCACAATGATAGAGGTGTTATTATTACCTTCATCTTACAAGTGAGGAAACTATGCCCAGGATCCTGCAGCTACAAAATGTCCAAGGCTACACTGGCACCGGCTCCTTAGGCCTCCAGGTCCATGTTCCATCCCCTGTACCCCCAGTGCGTTTGAAGAACGATTCAGCGTCACTGGAGCATAAAGTCCATTGATGTGCAGGGATGGGGCAGAAGGAGTCAGTCCTGGGCAACTGGGCCCTAACAGGCCGGGGGGTCTCAGAGGAGCCAAACTCGGAGAGGAGACATTAAGGATCAGACCCCTCATCCCTCCAGCATCCGGATTCTTGTACAGTGGGGGCCCTGTCCTTAGTCAGGGCAGGCCCTGACTCCTTAGTACTGTGACAGTGTCTCATGGCCCAGTGGCCTCCCACAGCTGTCCCAGCACCCTGGCTGCCTGGCAGTCACAAGGACCTGGGCAAGCTGAACAAGACAAAACCAACTTCTTAGAAGCGCAAAAAAGTTTCTGGATGGGCCCAGCCATTTACCCTCAGGCTTTCCCAGAGGCTGTAGAAGGGCACAAATCTTGTTGGAGAAAGTAATATGACACAATAGCAACTATTTTTCTAACAAGGCTCTTTGCTAACAAGGCACACACTTCTCTTGGCAAATCTCCTTCCTAAATATTATAATTGGCTCCGCCATGCAATTGTACAACAGCATCTGTGTTATGCCTATAATCTACTATATATAGACTATCACTACATCCAAGGGCTATTCCTTTAGCCCAGGTTCCTGGCTCAGATCCTGCCATCAAAGGTAGGATAAACTTCATGCTAGGACCAAAAAGTTGCAAGCTCTTCCATGGATAAGGTGGCAGACTCCATTATTTGTCAGAGACTTCTAACAGGCATCTTTAATGAACATATCTTTTCTGTCTTTCCTTCCCAGGGAAGAGAAATGATGAAACAAGTCAGGTAAGAGAGGTCAAAAAGCTTTAATGAAGAAGGGCATTTGTTGCCAGACAGAATACTTTAAAAAGGAAGAAAGAATTGTTCAAACTGCCCAGAATGGTCATACTTTTTTAGGAAAAAACTGAGAGATTTGGTGAAGGAACTAGATTTTCTCCAAGGATGGCCAACTTATTTTGAGTCTTAAAAGAAAGGGTAATTCATATGGAATTAAAAAGCAATGTTGAAAAGGTCAGTGCTTCATGTTAGGTCTCCTGTTTTAAAGAGGAAGTCAATGTTGGTTTTTAAGCAGAGTCCACTGAAGTTAAGAGAATTTTTCCTCCCTACTTCATCCACTTTGAAAGCTTTCTGATGACAGGACCTAGCCCCAGAAGATCTCTCCAGATCCATCACTCACTCCAGTTTGAAACTAGAAAAGTCATTTACTTTTAATAATTTCAGTTGTTTTTTTCTGCACCGTAGGATGGTAATCCCTGACTGACTCAGAGGGCCTGACTCCGAAAATGCTTTTGGAATGATAAAAACCCTCCTGATGTTTAAATTACTGGTCATCATTCTGATCATATTTGCAAATACCATCTACAAGAAATGAAGCTCCACACATCACCAATCAACCTTTGTGAGAAAAAGGTGTTGATTTGTAGTTTCAAATTCAAAGACTTACAGTGGAAATAGCAATATCTCTGATACGATAGCCATGTGAGAAATAGTCTCAGATTTTTACTTGCACAAAGATCTAATAAGTGATGATAGGCTTTGAAAGATTTATTGGAACAGAATTACTTGTTAATATCAGAGCATCTTAATTGTTCTCACTGTACTGTAAACTTTAAAGTGTTATGCAAAGGTCAACTATTGATAACATTTTTCAACCTTTTCTCTGTTAAGATATTACTAAAGTATGACATTACAGAAGGATGCAAAACTGATCCATTTTTATTTGCTTATTTTAATTCATCATCTGGTACTTGTAATGGTAATTGTAATGATCTGCTTTTAATTTCAAATTTGTCGCTAGGTTTTTATAAAATAATTCTGTTTATTATATTATTCATAACAGTTCTTAGAACCTATTTTTAATACATTATTTCAGCAAACTAAACTAATTGGCTTAATTGCACTGGTACATGAATCAATTTTAATTAAGGTTCTCTTAGTATTGTGCGAAATAGTCAAAAGGAAAGCCTACATTGTGATTTCTGAAGTGCCCTGATATAAAATAATAATTATTAATAACACATGATTATAATATATATATTTAAAAAAAACCAAAAAACAAAAAAAGAAAGCTCCAAGAGAAGCTCCAAAGAAGATCCTCCTCAGGGAGATTCACTGCTTACCTTCTTCTGGCCAGGCTTGGGCATTGCTTGAATAAATATATGCTTTTTCTCCTCCTGTCAAATGGGTACCCAAGAAAGACTCAGTCTTCTAAAATTAAAAAAAAAAAAAAAAAAAAGAAATTCTCACTCAGGAGAATTAACAATTAAAAACTCCACTGAGTCACATTTCCCCATATGACTTCCACTTCTGGCAGACTGTAAGGGGGTCTCAAGGTCACATTCCCACCAAGCAGCCCAACATCCCAGTGCTCAGAAGCCATCTCAGATACTGCAGGGTGGAAGGACAGGGCAAGCCACATGTGCTCTAACTAGGGAGCCACCCTCTTCTAGGAAGGCTGATCCTGCAGGGACCACCAGTTATCAATTCCCATTTTGTTCAAGGAGGCCACAGAGAGATGCTTTGCTCAGGAGGAAGTTGAATGGGCCTCAGTATTCTGCCGACATACTAAGTTATCCTTCAGTCTGAAGAATCGTGCTGAAAGGTCTTTGAGGGCCTTAGGAATTGGGAAGATCGGGGGCGAGGGGGGGGGGCAAGAGGTAACTGACCAGAGAAGACAGACAGAAGGAAGGGATGGGAAGGCATGGAAGCAGCCATCTGGCAGGAATGTCCTTAGAGGACCTGAGTTGAATGGCTCTAAATTTTCCAAAAAGTCCCATTGGAATAGCTATTAAAATATGACCAAGGAATAGAGCAAAGAATTATTTAGATGGAAGCAGGAGGTGCTCTGGAGCCTTGAATGAAAAATACAAATCCTGCAAAGTGTTCATTCCATACTCCAGGGCAAGATCAAGGATTAAAGGACAAAGGAAATCCAACCCCAGTAGCCCCCATGTCTGTCTGCACCCCCTGCCCAGACAGGAAATTATACCTAGGGTCACTCACTCAGCACACTCAATTGCCCTTGGTGCCAGGGCTCTGGGCTTCAAACAAGGTCAGACTGCCCATGGTGACAGTGAAAGAATAATATATGTGCTGCCGTTATTAAAGGGCATCAAACACTTATGTATACCAATTAATGAATATACTCTCACTCCAGACACCAAAGCCTGGAGACGATGGTATTGCCTTTTTATTTATTTTATTTATGAAAAAGGAGAAGAGAAGGCAGCTGCATTTTCTAGTTGTAAAACCCATACAGTTTTGATTAGACTTGTAGAAGCCTGATGCTGCTTAGCTCCCAGATCCTTCAACTGCTTGCTTGAGCCAGTTTTCACTGTGCCCTCTGAGAACAAAAACTTAAGAAGCAGAAACGATTTCTATTGTTTTCCTACCATTAATAATTATTTCTGGACCTCCCTGGAAGAGGGAATATAAGTGGGAACTAAAGGCAAGCAATCAGTTTTTGGCTGCTCTCAGTCTGCCTACATAAGCGAATAACTAAGAAATTTTGTAGATTTAATCATTTGTACATTGGGATCAATTACTGGAATTTCCTTTTGACTAGCAGCTATTTTGGAACCTTGTGTTACTATTTAGAATATAAACATTGCTCACCTTTACCAAGAGCTGGGCTTTCTCCGATAATTTCACTTCAATATCTTCCACCTGTTGCAAAATAATGTCAACTTTGATATTTAATATTTCATGACTTGTAAGAACGTCCATCTGCCTTGAGAACAGAGCTTCTTAACCCAAGTTCCATGAACTTGTTTTATAAATATTTTGGTAGCTGTATGCCAGTATAACCAGTTTCCTTTGTAATCCTATTATTTTATGTATTTAAGAACATTTTCTGAAGAAGGGTTCATAGTTTTCACCAGACTGTCCAAAGGGTCTATAACATGAAAAGAACTCTTGCATCAGAACAATGTTTCTTGGAACATTCTGAAACCAGGGCTTGGGAGCTCCTCTTCAGCCAGGTTCTCTGAACACCCATAATTGGATGCCCAAAACAATGCAGTTCTTTAAACTGGAACTTTTAAATCAAAGGAGGTGTTCAAAAGGGAAATTTTCTAAGAGGATGCTTAGTTTTAACAAGAAGCAAAATACTTAAAAACCAAAATATTTTTAGAGAGGCTATGAGAACCTCATATACAAATTTCAGAGTTTTTCTTCTCATTCAAACTTGGAATTCTTTAAATATGTTAAATGTCATAAATAATACTACCTGTTGGTCCTACTAGGTGAGGATCATGGAAATAGATAAAGAAACTGGCTCTGGAAAAAATGAACTTTTTGTTATATTTTCATGAATCTAAGCTACTCAAATTTTGTCCCAGTTCTCATTGGGATATATCTCATACAATTTTTTCTTAATGTGTATCTCTGTAGAATCACGGCAGATGTTTCTACATAAGATTACAAAGATTACAAAGAAATTGTAAAATTCTACTGAAATACAGTTATAAAAATATTTTCCAAAAGCAAGTTCATGAATCCCAGAATAAAAATCTCCAGATTTTAAGGATACACACAGACACACAGGCAGAGCAAATGGGTACACTACACTGTTCTAACATCCTTAAGATAAAAAGGACCTGGAGAATATGGGAAGGGGTTCAAGAAGAAAACATTTAAGCAAGCACAATAGGAATATGAGCAAAATATAAAAAATTGGGAAAAGTCAGCACTAGGGAGAGGAAGAGGTGGCCAAGGCTGAGAATGGGATTCACTTATTTTTTTACTCTCTCCTTCCCTCCTTTTTTTTTTTGGCTGAGGCAATTGTGGTTAAGCGATTTCCCCAGGGTCCCAAAGCTAGGGTGCATTAAGTCTCTGAGGTCATAGTTGGAATCAGGGTCTCGGGACTCCAAGGGTGGTGCTCCATCCAATGTACTGTCTAACTGCCCTGATTCATTTAAAGGTTTAAATTTAAACTATGCTAATATATTAATATTCTATGCTGATAATTAATCTGTATTTCTTGAAAAATATTAACTAGTTCAGGCTTTCTTTAAATTTCAGCCTAACCTTCCTCCATTTGATTTTAAAGCTCTCTGGAGTTCTCTTAGAGCACTTTTCTTAGAGGTGAAAAGGAACTCCCTAATTTTGCAGAAAAGGGCCATAGAGGTGAAGTGTCTCCCCCACACTCAATGCTTGGATTTTTATTCCATTTCTCAGACTCCCTGACCCCTAGGTCCCCCATACTGCCTGTTAACTGCTCCTCTGTTTCTTTCTGACTGCCCCAACTGCCCCTGTTGCCTCTCTAACTATGTCTCCCCCGGCCTCTCTCTTTTAAGCCTGTGGCCCTTGGAGATTTGTTAAGGCAAGAGTTATTTTCTCTAAACTTAGAGATGGGGAGGTTGAGAACTAGAGAGGGGGAGTGATTTATGTAAGGCTAGCCCCCAACGAAGCATTCTAGCCTTGGTTCAGGTCAGGGTCTGTGCTGTTGTGCCTTGGGCCTCAGACTCCTTGCTGGCCATGAGCCTTTCTGGGTCAGCTTTGCACTCTTCTTTCCAGAGATCCCTCTCTTTATACACTCGTCAGCTCTGACACTCAGAGCACCCACTCTCTTTGGTGGATGTGTGACTTTGTGCTTGGGGAGGGCATGCAAGGTCACCACCGAATGCCTCTCACATTCTAAATTCATTCCTGATTCCATAAACGGAAAGAAACAAACACCTAGGTCCAGCCGAACTCCCTAGGCGCTTTCTAGTCATGAACTAAATGATGCATGACTGTTGCCATCTGTGTGTGCACCCACGGAGGGAGCCAGGCTGCAAACTTGTCATGGTCAGGGAAGTCTGCCCTGATCACAGCTGGTACAGCATTTGCAATCAGGCGTGGGGGAACCCGTACCAAAGGGGGAACCCAACAATCAGGAATAATTTGGGTTCTGGACTGCTCCCCCCACCCATCCCTACATTCTTGTTTAAAATTACAGGATACTACAGGTGAGGAGCTAAGATTTTGAGATTTTGAAGTCCTGAGGCCCCTGACTGCCCAGTGCCCTGCACTATTCCTCCTCCCCCTGTCCTTCTGCCCATGTGTTTCTGGGTCAACATGGTAAACATCTCTCTGGAGAAAAAGGAGTGATAAAGAAGAGGAGTTGGAGATCAAAAAGACCAGAGAGACAAAGGAGAAAATGTTTTCTATGTTGGAGGTAAAAAGAGGTCACATGCCCAGAAATATCTGTGAGAGTCTTCTTGGAGAAGCGGGGCTGCTCTCACTGAGCCCCAGCCTCCTGTCCAGCAAAATTCTGATCAACGGATGGCAGTGGCTAGTGCTCTCAATAGAGAGGCAGTTCAGTTTAGCAACTGAGTCCCACAGGAGATTTGGAACTCTCCCTAAAGATCTTTAAAGGGAAGACGCATATATTTGCAAGATGGAGAGGGAACATTGCCTAAAAACAAGAGAATGACTTCTCAGGATACCCATTATTTTGAAAAGCTCCATAATTCTTTTCTTTATCAGAAATCACTAAATATGAATACATTCACGGAAAGAGTTCTTTCATGGCAAGAATAAGATCAAAATTAGGAATTTAGATGAGAAGGGTCTGACTTTACAACAACTATAGTGGTGATACAGGATATCTTGAGCTCCAATCACTTAAAACTTCCTAAGATAAAATAACATAAAATCCAGAATTTTAAATGCGGCACCATGCTCAAATCAATTTGAAAAAATATTCTTAAAAGTCATACTTTCAAATAGAAGAGCAGCATCAAGAGCTGGGGGTGGGGGGGGGAATTGCTTAGATCAACTCTGTCATTTGAGGAAAGTAAGGCTGCGAGAGGAAAGGGATATCCAGAAGGTCCCATCTACAATAGGCAGTGGTCATTGCCAAATCTCTGGTTCTTGTCATCATGGCACAGCATCTGAGTTAGGAGAAGGGGTGAAGCTCCACCATGGTGGAGCAGGTGTGCTGCCAGTTAGCAAAAAGAGGAGGCTTTACACACCTTCCGTGACATTTCCAGTTTAGATAATCCTTAATTTAAGTGATACTGACCAGCCAAGAGCAGAATCTCCGGATGGACGCAGTCAGAATCATGTAGCTGGTTTCTGTAGTAACACTGCCATCTGTGGGGAGGCCGATGAAGTCTGAGTAACTCAATACTACACTCCCCGGTCCCAGGCCCCCCATTCCCCCATCCTCCCTGGGTTAACCAGGATCATAAAGATCATCTCCTCTCACCCTCAAGAACACAAGCATATTGGTCTCCTTTAAAAATAAAAAGTTCCCCCAACCTGGGGGTTTCATGCTGGGTGATCAAGACTGGCTGGGTTTGTTGTCTGGTTTTTTGTTTGTTTTTTTTTAAACCATAAATGGAAGCATATGGATTAATGAGTAAAGATTGGGAGTTAGTTCTTATTTTTCAAAGAAAGTTTTACTGGTTCTTTGTCAATTGATGTTGAGTTTCAGCAATATCCCCTTCCTCATTACAGAATAAAGTTGGATAAAACAAGCCAACACGATGGCCTTGTCTGCAAATGGCTATCTCATTCCACACTTGCAGTTCTAGCAATACTTTTCATCAGATTTTTATGAAACACTTACCTTTTTCTTTAACAGAAATCTGAGATGTCAAAAATGATTCTGAGAAGACTATAGATCCCAAGCATTCTTTTTTTCTCTTCAACTCAGGGATATCATATATAATCATGGAGGCCTGCAATGAATAATAAATCCAACATTGCTAAAGAAGTAATTAAAAGTCTGTAAGAAGAGACTAGCCTTGTGAGATAAAGCAGTGCAAGTATTTTCCCCTTTTTACCGAGAAGGAAAGTAAAGCCACAGGAGCTAAGTGAAATGCTTTTGATCACAGTTACAAAATTTTAGAGAACCAGACTCAAATTCAAGCCCCCTGACTTTATTTAAATGAAAATAATAGGAAGGGTAGGAAAGAAAAAAATCCCACAGAGTAAAGACTTTTATGTGGCAATTAATATGGTAATTTCCTGACTGCCTATCCATATATTATCCCTATGCCTACTTATATACTAAATATTCAGAGATTTTATTTAAAGATGCATGGCAAATATTCAGATCATTATATCATCCTTGTCTCCCCCAACCTGCTCCCCTCTTCCCCTTAATATGTCTATGGCATCATCATTCCCATACTCTCCCATGATATCAATGTTGGGGTTGTCTTTAACTCTTCCTTTTCCCTTCCCTCTCATATCAAGTCAACTTATAAGATACTACCGATTCTACCTCTGCAATGTCTTTTGCATCTGCTCCCTTTCCTTTTAAACTCCCCTAGACCAGACATTCATTACCACATATCTGAACAACTGTAATTGTTTACTTCTCAGCAGGTCTGCCCTATTTCTAGTCTTTGTCCTCTAATTCATCTTTCATGGAGCTGCTGGATTTATTTTCTTCAGGAGTATATCCCAGTATGCCCCTATTCTGCTGAGAAGCCTTCACAACGGCTGCCTGCCAACCAAAGACCAAACTCCTTAGCCTAGTATTCCTAGACCATCACAGTTTGATGCCCCTTAACAGTTTTAACCTTAGCTCCCATCCTTCCAAATGGTCCTAGTTGCCGTCCTCTGCACCAGTGTTGATTCTTATACCTGGAATATCCTTTTTTTCACTTCTCTCTCTGTTTCTCTCTCCTCCCTCTCTCTCTTTCTCTCTCTCTAAGAATTTTACATCTTTTAAGGTCCAGTCCCCATGTCGCCATCTGAATAAAATCTCTTCCCTGATCCTCCCAGAAATAATGATCCCATTCCTCCTCCTCAGATCTGGTACAGAACTTGGCCTGTATGAATGTATCTAAGTGTATTGCCTGTAAGTGCATGGTATTTTGTATGATAATAATTTCCATATGTGCTATGGTTAGACTGAGACAGAAATACAAGGCAGGGGAAGTAAAAAGTTTATCCAGATTTTGCAGATTCTTGTTATGTAGCAATAGGGCTCAACACACAATATGTTCAGAAAATGTTTGCTCAAATTAAGCTCAGAAGGCTTCGGAGACTTAAAATAAAATCAGGGCAACCTAGAGGCAGTCAGTTCCCCAATGGCTAGAAAGAAAGAAAGCTAATTTATTAGTTGAAAGCAAAGAAGATGAATAGAACAATGCAGTGGAGAGTTCTGGCAGGAGAAGAGAGACAAAATAACCTGTGACTGAGCCTTATGTGGACATGGAAATCTGATAATAAGGAATGAAATAATTGGCCAGTGCCTCTCCCTTAACTGCCACACCCTTCCTCTCAAAAAAACAAAACAACAAAAAAACCCCAAAAAACAAACACAAGCCCTAGAAATGGGTTTAAAACAAAACAAAACAAAACATCTCACAAGGAATGGCAAATTCCAGTGTGGTTAGCAATGAAGCTAATGGAGGTTAGAGTTAACTTTAGAGCTTGAAATCCCTGACTGTCCTCCATGGAGTCTTCCAGTCTACAGAAGGAAAGGGAGTGACCTCCAAAGGAACCACTGATTTCTTTTAAACTACACATCTCTTCAACCAAGCGTAGACTGGCTGAAAGCAAGAAACAATGGTCAATTCTTTAACTTCTTACTGGAATGTTCAATAACCTGGTAAGCAAATGTATATACTTTAATTAAATCTTTTGTTAAGGACTGAAAACTACAGGGTGATGAAGTTTATCTGCAATTCATTTTAAAGAACCAAAAGTATTTGACAAGACCTACATCACACCACTGGATTGTATGTTCCACAAGGATGTTCTTGGTAGCAATAAGAACTACCACCCTCCTGCTTTCCACATCAGCAAGCCCAAATTACAGAACTTCAGAGTTCAAAGAGACCACAAAGGTTATCTAACCCAACTCATACACGACCATCAATTTTCTCTACAATATTTCTAACCCATCATCATCCAAACTTCTAGATCTCTAGTAAGGGGGAACCCACGATTCCCCAAGCAGTTCATTCCCCTTTGGAGAGCTTGGAACTGTTAGGAAATTCTTCCTGACATCCAGTTTAAATCTGCTTCTCTACAACTTCCCTTCCACTGCTCCTCATTCAATCTCTCTTCCATGTGATTCCCTCAGACATCTCACAGAATCTTTCCTCTTTCCTTCCATGTCTTTAGTTCTTTAGGCTTCTATGCCATAAACTTGGAATTATTCACTACTCTGGTCCCTCACTGTCAAATTCCTTCCCAAATTGTAATGACTGAAATAAAAAACAATATTCCAGATGGGGTCTTAATAAGGGAGAGGATAATATAACTATCACCTTAATTCCTTATCAGATTGATCAATTGAGTTTGTAGTCCTTTATAGTCCCTACATCTTTTTTCAGATGAATTGTTATCAAGCTAACTAGGAATTTCAATCAAAAGAAATCAATGAAGTAGTCAGAGAAGGCTTCCTGAGGAAGTGGTACTTCTTGAGCTGGGCCAGGAAGGATGACTTGAAATGAGAAAAGAGGAAGGTGGTAAAAGAACAAAAAAATTGTTTTCTATCTTCTTTTTTATTTGCTACTACTCAGTAGTTATATTGACCAAGAAGTCTGGGGATTGGATTATTTAAACTTCCGAGAGCACACCAACATCCAGGATTACCCAGTTTTTCAATTAATAAGATTGAGGTGGTTTCAAAGGAACAGAAAACACTAACCACATAAAGACTTAGTGGCAGTATAGGCTATATTACTGGTATCAAACATGTATTTGCTATCTCTTCCTACATCCTTTGGTTTATATAAGCATGTGGCCTTTTTTTTTTTTTCCTCAGGCAATTGTGGTTAAGTGACTTGCCAAGGGTCACCCAGTTGGGAAGTGTTAAGTATTTGAGGGCAGATTTGAACTCAGGTCCTCCTGACTTCAGGGCTGGGGCTCTATCTACTATGCCATCTAGCTGCCCCAAGCATGTAGCTCTTTACAAAAACCACCACTGTCAAAAACCATGGACATGCCATTTGCCAATTAACTGAAGTACTCAGAATGTTCAGCCTTGGAGAAGACAAAGGTTGGATGGGCATGGAAGCTCTCTTTAGATAGTCACAAAACTAGGATTAGACTTGTTCTACTCAGAACTAGAAAGCACGGGAAGAAGCTGTGGAAAGGAAGATTTTGGCTCAATTTAAAGAAAAATTTCTTAATAATTCTACCACTCCCAAAGTGAAATAAGCTGTGTCCTTAAGGGGATCCTTATCACTTTTCAGCAGAGGCCAAATAGCCCATATTGTGTGAATGAGATGACCTCCAAGATTCCTTCTGACTCAGATTCTATTCAGTGTTTAGACTGCCCTCCCCCCCCCAAGTAGTGGGGATGGTTTTGCACTGAATAATTTATACTTGTTTATTGGCTTTTCTTTGTATATACAAAGGCATAGATTTGGACAATAATCAATTACAGTTAAGAGTTCACTCTTTAGTCATGAAACAGTTGATTTAACTAAGCCCATAAGTCCTTTACTTTGGCCCAGTAGGCACAATGTTCTAAACACCGAGTTAACCATCCCTAGCCGTGGGTATAATAGTTAAGAACATGAGAGAGGCTCTCAAACTTCATAAGGAAAAACCCTGAAGATTATGTGGAAGGAAGGCTTAATCTCAATGATTTTTCCAGGAGAGGAGAGCCAGCCTTGATTTTTCCTATTTCAGGAATTTATCTCACCTCCCACTACGATCTTAATGTGTCTGAGCATCCCACTACTAATGATTCATCATAATTCTCAAGGAAGAAAAAACTAGCAAAGAGATTATTACATATCTAAGAAGATCTTGAGACTAAAATTCCTGGATATATCAATCCCTATAAGATTTTCAGCCCCAAATTTCTAAGTAGCCTCCAAGTCTAACTTTTTGAACAAAGTAACTAATATGCATTTGGGACTAGCCAAGGTACCTTACACCTTCTTTTTCTTAAAATCACTTTCTTGCAACTTCTGGAAGAATACAGACCCTATATAATCCATGCAATGTGATTCTACTGTCTGGCATGGGTGTTTTGTTTTGTTTTTACAATAAATTCTAGGCCCCCATTAAGGAGCTGCAGATGCTTGCCTATACCCCTAAGATGGCCATTCTTTAGCAGTTCTGCTTACCGTTTTAACAGAGTATAAACTGTCTTCACTGTTCAGAGGCACAATTCTGGAGAAGGAGGGGAAGAAAGAAAACACCAAAGTGGTTAATTATATGCTGAAACTCAAAATATACCCACTATTCTCTCAAATCAACCACTTCAACATGGAACTTTGATTTCTCCCAGGGAGTCTCTTAAACAACTTGGCAGCAAGCAGCAAGTAGGCAGAATTTTTAATATAAACCATGTAGAGAAAATGAATATTTATTTTTCCCAGTTGGAAAGGAAGGAAAGCCTCAGTGGAAAGGATACATTAATTAAGCATTGCCTTCCTTGAAACCAAACACCAACTTAGGTAACTTCTGAGAAAATGGATACAGAAGACCAAGTTCTTTCAGAAAGGTGTCCTTCAGCTATGGAAAGGCTGCAAACCAGGACTGGCTGGTTGGCATCCATGGTTTCCTTTATTTTTAAGGAGTTTCTTTTCTTTTTCCCACCCGAAGCCAAAAATGGAGACTACTCACCTTCCCTGATTGTTCACAGCATGGATATTAAAAGCTACTTTCTGGCTGTGGACAAAAGTCAAGAGGATCAAATCAGTCAGGATGGACTCCTTCCCAGCCTGCTCTAGCCAAAGCAACCCTGTGCTGATGAAATGCTGTCAAGCCACCTGTTCCTCAACTAGCTTATTCACAAAGCCACTAAACACAGAATTCATCTCAACTGGAAGGGAAAGGCCTCCTCTAATCTTTGCCTTCCTGTAAGAATCCCTTCTCCAGCATCTCCCCAAATGTCCCCGCTGTCAATGACAGGAAGCCCACCAAGAGTCCTAGGAGTTTCCTCCTTTTTCCTATTTTACATTAAGGCCACCAGACTCCTTATACTGTGCTTCCTTGTGCACATGTTTACTGCCCCAGCAGACTGTGAACTCATTTTGGGGCTGGACAGTGTCTTTTTGGTTCTCCTATCCCCAGTGCTCAGCATCGTGCCATGCACATAGCAGACCTATTTGTTCAACTGGCACGATTAGGCCTGATATAGACAAACTTCCCACCAAGTAGGCCTATCCACAAGTGGAACCACTTGCCTCAGGAGGTGGCAAAGACTGCCAGCATTTTGGCTGAACATGGGAATACTGCAGAGGGAGGAGATGGCTTTTGAGCTTCCTCTAATACAGACTGTGGATCTGAGACAGCCTGAGAGGCCACCAGAGTAGACAAGGTCAACCAAGGGAGCAAAAGGACAAAAATGGAGGGTGTCCCATCTCGGTCATTGGCAGATCTCAGATCTCATGGGACAGCTTCTTGTTCCAGAATTTCAGCCCAAAATAATAATAGAAAAGATTACAATAACTCTAAAATTGAACCAGTGGCCTTCAGAGCCAACCAGTCAAGATCATTCCTTTCCAGTGTCCCCACTTCTTTGACTCTTCTCTCTCTTCTCATACCATCTTATCCTTTCCTTACTTACAGGCCAAAGATGAAGAGCTGTATAACTATAAATATTCTGTGAGACAGGGCAACATGTTCTATTGAGTAAATGGCAATGGCAGGGAAGAGAGCATTCTAGGAAGTGGGGTATTTTGGATGACTAAGGTCGAACTCCCAAATTGTCCTCTTGGTTTCAATGCTTATAGACGAAAAATGTTTCTAACATAAAAAAGTTTACTTTCGTACTTTGATAGCATGTTGGGAACAGTTCAGAGGGAGCACTCTAAATATCCATTCTCACTTCAAGAGCATCTCTCAGCAATTGGAAGGGAAGGGAGGCTAACATTGGGTCTAAGAGGAGATCTCCAAGCCCCATCTAAACACAATGTCGCAGGTCCTTTTGGAAATTTGGCCAGAATATAAACTCTTCTCCTAGGGCTTGTTTCTTTCTTTCTTTCTTTTTTTTCTTTTTTTAAAGAAACATAGCCTCCTATTATTAACTTGTCTTTTGATAATTTTCAATCATGAAAAAAGAATTCATGAGATATTCTGTCAATTTAAAGTGCTGGATTGGCTCTCTGGTTAATCCTACTTTGACTCTATTTAGCATTCTGAGCTCCCTGAAGAGAAGCATACATCCAGTATGTAATGAGACATTAATCAAGAAGTTAAGGTTCACAGACCTTATGTTAACTGAGGGAGGAGGCTCACCCATACTGAGTATATTTTAGGTCCAAGGTGCCTTGCCCTTCAGAAATGGGACTATAACAACAAGATACATTCCTAAAACGCTTTCAAGATTTAAAAATTGACATTTTTTTTAACCTTAAGCCTGTGAGGTAGAAGGCTTGTGTATTCCTATTTCACAGATTAAAAAAACCAAGGCTTTAAAAAGTTAAATGACCATAGTCTTATATACCCTAAGTGTTTGAGGGAGGATTCCAACTCATTTCTCCTGATGTTGAGTCAATAACTTTACCCACTGTTCAAAAAAAAAATAAAAATCTCAATGCCTGTAGGCTTGTTTGCTGAGAACCCACTACCCTGTCCTAAACAAACAGTGTCCACCCAAACCCTCACACTGAGGCTGAGCAGTTTTTCTTAGGACATTTGTCTACATGAAACATTATTCCTAAAACTTGTGAATGGGAAGAAATGATATAAAATGAAAAGGGGAAAACCAGGAGAATCTACAGCTACATATAATTAAAAGTATGTGCCTGGATAAAAAACAAGGTCAGAAGATTTAGACAGTGATTTACTGATAAGCTGACATATCTATCTATGCTTATAAAACCCATTTTTGTTTATTAAACACAAGATAACAAAAAAAAAACCTGTGCCTGATATTCCTCAAATAATTCCTTTATGCCATAGTCTTTCTCTTTCTGACTTCAAGCATAGACATCAATTCTCCTTCATACAAATGTGCAGAACCCAATTTAGATAAGTACCATAGTATTATCTGAGGGTTTCTTTAAGAGAACCCTGAATATGGTGCTTAGGGATGGGGTAAAAAGATAGAACATTTCTTAAAATGGGAACATATTCTTAAACAATTTCTATGAAAATCAATGACTTCATACCGTAGAACAGCCTTAAGCTTCTTCATCTCAAATGATGCTAGCATATCCCAAAGTGTCAGCCGTGCCATTTCCCTTGCCTGTAAAAGAAGCACACATCCCAGGCGTTATGACATACCATGGCATATCTAGGATACACCAGGTAATAGAGGCTACTCTCCTCCTGAAGGGAAGGGAGGCTAACATTTGGCTTAAGAGGAGATATCCAAGTCCCATCTAAACATGATGTCACATGTCCTCACCCATCTGGCTAAGGAAAATATAGGTCTACTATATAGAGAATAAAAACTCCTGTCAAAATACAGTGATAACTCAAAAGGAGGCTTGGGCCCATCCTACAGGAACCACCTTGATCAGCAAGCAACAAGCCTGGTTAGTATTGACTAGCCTTATGGAAACCCAATGGCAGTGGTTATAAACCAGCTTCAAGGCAAATTACTGAGATTATTAATAGAAAGTTTAAACCAGCTCGTGCCCCTGCAGAACTTTTGTTCTTCAATCATTTGAGTCATGTTTGACTCTCTGTGACCCTATTTGGGGTTTTCTTGGCAAAGATACTGCAGTGGTTCATAGTTTCTTCTCCAGCTCATTTTACAGATGAGGAAACTGAGGCAAACAGAGTAAAGTGACTTGCCCAGGGTCTGACGCCACATTTGAATTCAGGAAGATGAGTCCTCTTGATTCCCAGGTCCAGTACTCTAACTACTATGCCCTAGAGCACTAGCTCTGAGCAAAACATGGTTAGAAGTAAAGGCCTCTATTTGGTGCCTTTATTTCATATTAAAAACATCCAAAGAATTGTAGCTTTAAAAAATCTATAAGGGGAAAAAGTCTGATTAATTTTAAAAAAGCTATGTCTAGCATTTTGTGAATCTCTTCTGGCACCTTGCAGTTCCATAAAACTCATTTTCCTCTCGGTTAACTCAGGAACCACTTTGGGAAGAAGCATCTAGAGAGATCTGGGGTGCTCACTCACTCCAGCTCATTTTTAGAAAATTAACAGTGTGTAAGAGATTCCTAAAAGCCAGAAGTTCAAAAATCAAACCTTAAAAGTACCCTCCGGGTGGAGATGGAAAGTACCAGAGAGTCAGTGACTACATATAAAGTCAGCCTTCTCCCTAACATGCAAATGTGATACAGCCTTTATACTGCTGGAATGCTTCCTTTAAGGAGAGCCTTCTCAACTTTGGGAAGCATCCAGCCTTACTGCATTGGCCTCCAGAAAATAATCTTTTTCTAGCCATACTAAACTGGATTCAGAAACTCAACGGAATGGATTTGTGAAGAGCAAAATATCATTGAAAATATGATCAGAAAATTCAAGCAATACCACTCATGGTGGAATGTGACATTAAGGTACTCTCATCTCTAGGTCTTTTACACTGAGTTATAGAAACTCAAATCATATGGCTCATGGAAAAATGACATTCTAAAAGAATATCTTTAATTTCAAAAAAAGCTTTTAAAATCTATTAAAGATTTAAACCTGTTAAAACAAATTTTAAAAATTTAACATGATTAAATATATTAAATATGATTATATTGGATTACTTGCCATCTAGGGGAGGAGGTAAAGGGAAGGGGGAGAAATTAGAACACAAGGTTTTGTAAGGGTCAGTGGTGAAAAATTATCCTTGCATATGTTTTGAAAATAAAAAGCTTCAATAAAAAATAATCTAACATGATACTAAATGGTTTCAACATGATCATATGCGTTTAAGACAATTCTTAATTAGTTGGAACTAAAAAGACACAGCAAAGACAGTCTTGCAAAAGCAGCCACAAGGAAAGGGGTCAGACTTGGTCGCATGGGTAGGTATAGCTCAAACCTAGAAATGATGCCATGTCAGGACCAGAATGGCGAGGTATCCATGATGCCAGCTCTCCTAAAGACAAGCTCACACCAGGTTAGAGGGATAGTAAGAGTCCTTTATGAAGTTCTTGAAAGAAAATAAGAAGGGTGGGCTAAGGGAAGAGAAACACAGTATTCAAATTACCTTAGATAAACTGGAAGTTTTAGCATAGCATGCAATGCCAGCCAGAACAGCCTCAACAACAGCAGTATATATCCGGCACAATTGCCTACTTAATAAACAAAGGAGACATGTTAACTATAGCATCACACAGTTCCATTAAGAACAGCATGCAAACAAATGATATAGTCCCAAGGAAGTGATTTGAAACATGATGGAGAAATCACAACGGCCCAATTCAGTTGGCTTTGTGCCTTATAGTGTGGGCTCCATCTGATTTATGTTTTGCTGTTGCTAAGCCATCTCGAAGGCAGATAGTTCTCTGGGCTCTGTTCAGATAGCTAACACTTTCAGTGCCTGATAAAATTAAAGAAGACACTCTGACCTCTTTTTGGGAAATTCCATTGGCCACAGAAGTAAATTTATGCTAAATGCTGTGGACTTTACAAGGACTTACTTCCTAGAAAGCCATAACAGCCTTTTCCATGGATCTCCTGACAAGAAGTCTCCGGGTCAATGAGGATATAGGACCACAGTGCCCAAAAACTATACAGGACAAGAGACTAGTCTAAAAAGAGACTAGGTTCAATCAATATAGTTTTTAGACAAAATATAAAAGCATTACAAAGAGATATATAAACTGGCTGCCTTGTTACCAGTCCTCCTGATCTGGGGAGATTTATGAGGAGGTCCTTCAAAATATTCCTAACTAAACCAGCCTAGTTTTGTGATTATAAAGACTCTAAATCTGGTTCTTTAGGGAAGTATAAATGCAGACTCTTAACTGGGTGGTCATGGAATGCATATGGGCTGCCATATTGAAGTTTAAATGATAGGGAATATGGTGGGAAAGAAATATCTAGTTTAAAGTGTAAATTTATTTTCAAGTACTATGAGTCTTGTGATAAGTAAAGAAAGACTGTCCATGTGGAAATCTGTTTTGCTTGACTTTTATGCTTATGTTTGTAACACAGATCTTGGGGTTTTGTTTGTTTGTTTGTTTGTTTTTCATTTCAAGTGTGAAGAGGAGAGAGAAAGTAGATTTTTGCGGATTGAAAAATATAAAATTTAATTTAAAAAGACTATCATGTGCTATGGAGTTTGAAATGTGTTCCCATACCAGAAACAGCTTTTCCATGAAGAGAAACAAACTATTGAAGAGTTAAGCTAAAAATTTATTCTTACAGTTAAGAAATTTCTGAACTCCATGGAGATGGGGAATTTGTTATGGCTGAGTATCTGGATGGTATCAAGTCAACCATCTTTCTTAAAATGAATAAAGATTTTTTGGGGGGAGGAGCCCCAAGAATGTCATTCCCTTAGTCCTGATTTTCACAGATGTGGGTATCTAGCTGAGAGGTCCCCAAGACAGATTCTTAGGGGCAGATCTTCATGGTGATTACTACTGATTTTGACCATTTCATTTACTCTTTGTTGGCCTATATATCCTCTCCTTTCAGTTTCTCAGGTGAGCATAGAAGATAGAAACCATGCAAAGATAGCCTTAAGGTTCACCAGCCTACACTACAAAATGGATACATCTAACAATCATCATCTTCTGTCTGTCTAGAGAACCCCAGTAGAGGCCATGAAGATGCTGGCCGTCTGTGGAAAACTAGAATAAATTAGTTCATAACCCAACCTATGCACAGAACAAGAGGAGTAAAGGCACTCTTAGGAGGGATTGGAAGTCCACCCTGTTGTTTTACCTAATTTGGGGGAAAGAACTATGAGAGGAGAAAGTAGAAGCAGAAAGATTTAATCAAGTCAAATACAGGCCTGGAATGCTTAAAAGGCATCAGATGTGAATCTCAGTAAGTTAAACTTTTTTTTTTTTTCAATTTTCAAATTACTACCTATTCATAGAATTCAAGTTCCCAAATTTTATTGTTAAGGGCACTGAAACCCACAGAACCTAAATGTTCAGGGGTCTTTCCACTGCATCATATTCTAACTAATAAATGCTAGTAATGAGAGGCAGAATATTCAAACAAATGTTGCCTCTTCTTAGGAGAGTTAGGGCAGACCTCTACATGTAAATCTATAACTGAGGCATGTCTTATGGAGAGTGGTTCCTTAGCACAATATATCAAGGGATTTCCCTCGTATGTGTCATATATGGAGAAAGTTTCAGTGCCAGAAGCTAAATACAATAAAGGCAATGTGCTGATCCCAGGTTCCAAGCCCAAGAAATAGCTTGTAGGTAAACTGTGCACCTGGGTAGAAAACAGGAAGAAACTTATGGTAGCTTTCAGGTACCCCAAGAGAAAGACCTAGAAAACTGAGGGATAAGAAAACTAAACTCCTGTGCTTTTCATGAAGAAAATGAGCTCTTAGTGACTTCAGGACAAAAGAGTTCTAGATAAGGAAAACAGTTGCCTACTAAGTTCACAGGAAAAATAAACATATATACCAATGCACTGTCAGGATATACTAAAAAGACAAATTTAAAGAGTTACCTTCCAAAAAGTCAGCTCGTGCCCTAGGGATATCTGGATTGCTGGACACAAGACATAGTCTAGGACTGTGCCCAATATTTGGTTCCTGATGCATGTACACAAGCATTAAATGTAAAGATTCATGGATGCCGGTCCCAAATACATTTGGAAATCATTCTGTAAGTTTAATCTTGCCATAATTTCTTCTTTAATATAAATGATTCTAAAACTACATCACTCTTTGTTCATATTTCTTGCCTCAATTAAGAATTCCCAATCCAAGCTCCTTCATATAAGTGGCAAATGACCAGGTCAACAGACAACAGGATTCTTTACCAAAGGGGACACAGAACTTGGTAATTAAGAGAGAGAAACATGTTCTTTTGTTCTCTGATGCTGCTTTTGCTCAAGTAGAACCAATTATGTTGACTTTAGGTCACACAGGTCTAGTTAACAAGGGAATCGACTACAGAGACAGTATAAAGATTAAAAACAAAGAACTCAAATATGGGGGAGGGAGAAGAGGGAAATGCCACAAAGCAATAATCCAAAATATCTGAAACTATGGTTATGAGTCAACTCAAAAGAAGTGGTTGAAACTGAACAAAGAGGTCTTCATATGTCAAACTAGAATTAGACGTGACTTCATTTTTTGCTTCTATAAAAGGGAACAGAATTTTCCCCCAGAAGGAAATAGACAATTCTGCAGCAGAGTATGTATACTCAACCATTTAGCTTAGAGGACAGACTTATTCTAGACTGAATGATCTAGGAGATACTGAATGCTGACTTTTACACTTCAGTAATTCAGTTTAAAAAGATATTACCCAAACCAAAAGAAAGAAGTGCATGCCAAGCCCAGATTAAAGGTTCCTATTACAAACTCAAGACTTCTCGTAGATCCGCTCATACCCCATTGTTTTCATGTTCCCCACTTTCTTCAAGCATCTATACAGAAGTAATGGGAAGAACTTTTTTCTACTGCACTCACATCAGCTGAAGGACATTCTCCATTGGCAAACCTAATGAGAGCAAAGCAGCTCAGCCCCAAAAAGAATGAGACCACCAGGCTTTCAGGGACACATGGGCACTAAAGGGGAGCAGACCATTGCAGGCCAAGTACCAGACCCTACTCCTAGCAATCAGAGGCCTAGCTAGCGTCAATCGCAGTACACGATGCCAGTTTCTGACACAATGATCACATCTTAGGAATCATTCCGTGGGAAGGAAGGAAAAACCAAGGGAAAATAAAAAAAACTTACACTTGCACGTTTTTCCTGGGCAATTCACTGTTTTTTCCTATAAAACAAATAATAATAGGGACTGGGTTAAAACTCAAGATTTTCAAATACTTCTAGAAGAGTCTGGAACCTCTGGACTTCAGAAAAGAGCTAAGAAAGAAGTCAGATTTTTCTTCATTAAGTTTGTTTCTGTTGTTCATTAAATGCTCTCACTCTAGGATGTGCCACCTGTGCCCCCTCCATTCCACTGTTCTCTGGGGCATTCCATATTCTCAGTACATGAGCCCCACCGTCAGCATAAAACCCTCAAGGAAAGCCCTAAGAGCAACAAAATGAAAGGTTCAGTTTTGGGGTTGGTTTTAGATAACTCTTTAAAGTTATGGAGCTTGTGAGAACTATGCATAAGAATTCAATTCTGCCTCTGCCTCTTTTTATCACTACCACAAAGCTATGATT
This sequence comes from Sminthopsis crassicaudata, assembly GCF_048593235.1. Taxonomy (NCBI): domain Eukaryota; kingdom Metazoa; phylum Chordata; class Mammalia; order Dasyuromorphia; family Dasyuridae; genus Sminthopsis; species Sminthopsis crassicaudata. The sequence goes on from NC_133622.1 coordinate 194,317,716, forward strand.
CTCCCTAAAGTCCTCAAGTTTTTATATATCAGTACCTGAGAAGTAATCTGTTTTGTTTGTTTTAATTTTTATTGCTCCTTTTTGTTTTTTATACGTTCAGAATTTCTAGTAATTCTTTCCTTTTCTTCCTCTCAGAGAGCCATCTCATCTAAGAAATATTTTTAAAGAAAAAGAAAAAAAAATAGAAAGTCAACCAATATAGCAAAAAAAAGTTTAAAAATGTATCCATGGTATGATATTCACAGACTTCTCATTTCTGAAAAGAAGTGGGATGGAGGAGTTTCCTCATTTCCCTTCTTTGAGATCACTTATAATTTTACAACGCTCACTTCTGACTGCTGCTTATTTTTTCCATCTTCATTGTTGTAATCATTGTCTATTGCTTTACTTCACTTTGCATCAGATCATGTAAATCTTTCCATGCTTCTCTGTATCTAACATATTTCTTAAAGCTTAGCAATATTCCATTACATTCATGTATCACAATTTGTTTAATCATTTACTAATGAATTGAACTATGTTTCAATTTTTTGCTACCACAAGAAATTATGATGAATAATTTGGTGTATATGGAGACTTTCTTCTTACCAACGACAGAAGTCCTTAAACTTAGGCGTAGAATCTCTGAGCTACTTTATTTGCTTAACTTCAAAATTATTTCCAAAACAGTTGTACTGATTTACATCTTTAGCAATAACACCTCAGTGAGCCTACCTTCTCATAGTTCCTCCAACACTTACTATTCTTTTTGTTTATCATCTTTCCCGATTTGTTGGATATATGGTATAAAACCTCAGAGTTGTTTTACTAAGCGATTTGGAGCATTTTCTTCATATATTTGCTATTAATTTTCAATTATCCATTTGAAACCTATTTGTATTTCCTTGGATAAATATGTCTATGTGCATGTATGTATATGTGTATATGCATATATATATAGAACCATTTTCCATAGATAAGTGGGTCAAAGTATACAAACAAATATGCCTCAAAAAAACCAAAAGTTAACAATAAATAGTATACATATGTATGTGAATGTATGTGTATAAGCATGTATGCATGTTAGTTGCCTATATATTTTGGATATCAAATCCTCATCTGAGAAATATGATACAAAGATTTTTTTTCTTCATTTGATTTAACTTCATTTATTAACCTAGATGCATCAATTTTGTTTGTGCAGATTTTCAGGTTTGTATAATCAAAGTTACCTAATCTGTCTTTTGTAACTGCTTCTTCCTTTTGTTTGGTTAAGAATACATCTCCTTATATCTCTGAAGGTATGATGTAAATCTGTTTATTTCTTCTCATTTTTTATGGATACAATCTTTAACATTAAAGTCAAATATTTATTTTGAATTTATTTGCCAGACTGCTTTCTATTTTTCCTAGCAACTCATGTAGAATGGGAAAGTAATTTATATCTTTGAGATTATTGAAAAATCATTGAATTGCTGAGTCACATATTTTCTGATTTTCTTCTCTTATTTTTAACCAGTAAAAATGGTTTTGGTAACTGCTGCTCTATTATATAGTTTGAAGTCTAGATATACCTTTTATACCTTTTTCATGATTTCTGTTGATATTCTAGATCTTTTATTTTTCCAAATGAATTTTCTCATTTTATTTTATTATTTGTTATTTTTTTCCTTTTATAAAGTATTTTGTAAAGTATTCCTTTAATTGACTGACTAGTATGTCATTAAAACTGTAAATTAACTTTGGCAATATTGTTCATATCGGCATGGCCAGCAATATGAATTTAATTGAACCTGACTTCAATTTTGAATATCTTTGAGAAAGAATGCTGCTGATGCAGCATAGTCTTGGCAAGCTCTCGCCGATGTCATTTCTTTGCTCCTCTGAAATATCTTCTTTTTTCTGGCCCTCCATCAACTATATCATAAAGTTATTAAGATCAAATGATACCAGCTTACTGGTCTAGAAGTTCAGCCTGCTTTAACATGTTAGAAAGAATTAAAGTTTTTTCCTGAACTACAGTCTTACTAGGCAAACCCAAAATTCTGCTGGCTTCTCTTCAAGGACAGAGTGGGACCAAGGAGATACATAGTCTGACCAAAACCTTTCTTTACCACAAGGAGCAATAACCTAGAAGTCATAACCATTCATGAAGGAGAAGGAATAAATTATACAAACTATTGATAGGATGAATTTAAGACCCTTACCTAAATCAGGAATGTGAGAAGCTCCAAAAAAATAGGTTCTTGAACAAGCGAGGGGTCCTTTTGGAGAGACACACTGTACCACCTGTGCAACAGGAAGCAAAGGGAGAAATGGGGTTGGCGCCTGATACACAAGGGGAATGGTGATAGCTAATGGAAATAATGGAAGATTTTCTAACGGCCATTTTGCTATTGAAAAAAAAATTACCTCCATAAAAGTCATTTTCCCAATCCCTTTTGCTTTAATTACTGATTTTGCTCATGTTGATAAAAAGGATGCATATATCACTCTTTTTGTTGTTTTGTTTAACTTTGTCAGGAATCACATACAATGGGGTAAATCTGTGAATTTAATGGTGTTTTTTATGATTCAAAATCAAATTTATCCCCTTTAAGAAATCTCAGAAAGGCAAGTTGACGCTATGTGCTACCTTCAACAGGTTCAAAACAGTCCCTTTTCCCCTCACATAGAAGTGTCAACATGTCATCAGCCCCCTCTGTTTTCGCAGAGTCTTTGGCCACAGATCACATTTGCTTTTACAAAACTCAGCAGCTATAGCCAACCTTCTGGGAAACTGAGCACCAGCATATAGACTGGATGTCTCAGACCTAAGGCCTATATACCACCCTGTCCCTCAGGTTCCGGATCCCACCCTTCTTCTTCCAAGTCTCAGTCTCTCTCATATAACATAACAGCATCTTTCCCTTTCTTATTGGACAGAGATGATGTGGGAATATCAGAGAGTATCCATATGAAAACACTCAATTCTTAATGACCCCAAATGCCACAACTCCTACTCCCACAATTTTTAAAAGTACAGTTAGAAGTACTAAATAATAAATGCACCCAATTGTCAACTAACTCCCTCCTCAGCCAACCTCCACAGCCATTCGAAGGTAATGCTTCAATTGTCATCAAGCCAAGGAAGTTTCTGCCTCATCTGTAGAGCTCCGCTGGCAAATTCCCAGTGCCCAGAGTGGCCAAGGTGCTCACCATGTGCTTGGTGGTGCTCCCTCCCAGGCCGGTGTTCCGCACCAGGTGCCCCTCGGAAGGAAAGTTGAAGTTGCTGGCGTTGAGATTTTCTCGGGTTGAGTGAGAACCGAAAAGAACGAATGGCTGTCTGCTTGGCCTAAACAAGCAATTGACCATATTTCATTAGGACATTTTGCTTGGGAAAAGTCACCTTTTGAAGAAAAAAAGAACAACTTGCTATTCTTCTACATAAGCAATTTCCTTCAGGTCACTGAGGCTTCTACCTCGTCACAAGCCCATGAAAGGCATTTGGTGGAAGGCGGTATTGTCTTCCCTGACACATCCCTATGAGGAGAAGAAAGTGGACTAAGTCTAAAAAGAGAGACGGGGTCAGATGGTGAATGACACATGGGAAAAATCTGCATTTGATCTTTGAGGTAATTCGGAGTCATTTGGATATATTGCCTAAGAGAGTGACAAGGTCAGACCTATCTCTGGGGAAATTCCCTTGGCAGATGTGAGAAGGCTGTATCAGAATGGGCAGAGACCAGAGGCGAGGAGGCCGATCTGCAGAAGGCCGCTAAAGTCCTTCAGGGGAGAAGAGGAGAGGGGCTGAACGAGGTGGTAAGTCAACTACAGAGCAGGGGACAGACACACAGACTGTGAAGATGAGAAGGTGACGTGTGGCAGCGGAGCAGACAGATGGGATGAGAGCAGCAGGGAGCTGAGGATGATACCTGCACCACAGGAAGGATAGTGAGGTCCTAAATGCAAAGAGACAGGTTTGGAAGAAAGGTGGGGGAGGGGAGGGGAAGAGGAAAAGGTTATGTCCTCCTTCAGTTTTAGCCACGTTGATGGTGAGATGCCTAAGGATGTCCAATGAGAAGCTGGTGATATCCTAGACTCTTGAGGGAGTGGAGGATTGGAAATACAGATCTGGGAAGGCACCTGCATAAAAATGTCAAACGTCTATGAGATTTGATGTCGCTACCAACTGAGACATCAAAAAGGGGGCCCAGAACAGAACCTTGGGAAGCTCCCACACTTAGTGGGCATCTCTGAATGATTAGCATTGAGGAGTGCTCAGAACTAGGAAACAACAGTATCACAAAGCTTCCAAAAAGAAAATTATCTAGGAGGAGAGAGTTGCCATTGGTGCCAAATGCCATAGAGAGGTCAATAAAGATAAGACCATCATCTTTAGCAATTTAGAGGTAACTTAAGAGTTGAATGATGAAGTCAGATCTAAATTTCAAGGAGTAGCATAAATCTGGAGAACGAAGCAAGAGTCTGGGAGGGATTACTAGGGGCTGAGGGGTGGGGGGAGGAACTGAGGGTTGGGAATGGGATGATCCAAATGACAAGAAGGGGAATTGTCTTAACGGGATTTTTTTGTTTGTTTCTTTTTTGGTCAGGTTAAATAAAGCCTGTTCTATATTGGACACTTTTTGTTAGCCTGAGCACTTACAATGGGAGCTGAGGACCCTTTTGACTTTCTGTGGGTAGACCTAGGTAGAAGCCAGATGTTGATGTTTCCATATGAATTCCAAATTGGGACACAAGCCAAAATAAGGAATTCCCAAGATTGGACAAGGCTCACATAAATTGAGAGAGAATTCTGAGCCATAGGCTACTGTGGTTGTTCAATTGTTTTTCCAGTTGTGTCAGCCTCTTTGTGATCACATTGGCAAAGATACCAGAGTGACCTGTTCACTTGACAGATGAGGAAATGGAGGCAAACAGAGTTAAGTGACTTGGCCAAGTCACATAACTAGTGTCTGAACTCATAACTCTAGGTCCAGCACATTATCTTCTGTGCCAAGAGCTCCCTCCATAAGCTATATATAGATTCAATTCTGGCAGCTAGGTGGTGCAGAATAGAGTGTTTCAGGCCTGGAATCTTGAAGATCTGAGTTCAAATCCAGCCTCAGACATTTACTGGCTGTGTGATTTCTTTTCTCTAACCTCTCTCAGGTTGTTTAAAGGAACAAATGGAATAAAGTTTGCAAAATGCTTTGCAAATTTTAAGGGCTATATAAATGCTGATCATTATTGTAATTATATCTGTTTACTGGTCATCAATAGCAAGATTTGGTGCCTCAAGTAGCTTTTCACCAGTAAAACATGCTTCAGACACAAGAGCGTCTTACTGTGTACCAGTTGAATTTCCTGTTTACTAGGCTCACCATCCGGTCCTTTCTCATCTCAAGACCTGCCCTGCCCAGATTTCCCTATTGAACAGTCTCTCACCTACATCTGCTGCTGCTTGACCTATCCAGTCATAGCAGAGACTTGTTTTTTCCCCTGGAGAGAAATCAGAATTCATCATGTAAAAGCTTCTTCTGGGTCTTGCAGTCATCATAGGGTAAATTTCCATTTTTGTGGAAAATTATTTTTTCCTTGGCTCATGCTATAAAACATCTAGTTTTGTTGAACTTCCTTTTTCTTAGATTAAAACTTTTTCCTATCTTTAAATAAGTATTGAGGTGAAGAGGGGAGAGATATGTTTTTCTTTCTTTCTTTTTCTTTTTTTAATTATAGCTTTTTATTTACAAAACATATGCATGGGTAATTTTTCAACACTGACCCTTACAAAACTTTCTGTTCCAAATTTTCCCCTCCCCTAGATGGCAGGTATTCCAATACATGTTAAAATATATGTTAAATCACATATATATATATATGTATATATATATATACATACATACATACACACACACACACACATATATCCATACAGTTATCTTGCTGCACAAGAAAAATGGGACTTTGAAAGAAAAAAAAACCTGAGAAGGAAAACAGAAATGCAAGCATATAGCAACAGAAGGAGTGAAAATGCTGTTATGGTCCACACTCAGTTCCCACAGTCTGAGAGAGATATTTTTAAAAGAAAAAGTGATTTTCCTTCTGAATCTCTAGCCTTAGCTAGGTCTTTCACAGAATGGAGAACTAGTGCTCCTGGTGGTGTCATAATGGAAAAGAACCAAGAGAAGACACAGAGCTACAATCTGTTCATTGTCCCCATGAATAGGTTCCCCTCCCCCTGAAGGAGGAGCCCTTAAGATGAACAGGAAAAATTCTGAGATAACTGACATACCTCAAGCAATGACCCCAAATGAAAGACATAGAAAAACAAATTTATCAGCATGAGTTGTCTGGGAGGTTTAGATCAGTTTCCTATAGAAAGCAAGTTTGTAGAAAATCACTGATAAAACAGAACAGTTTTGAGCATAACAAATTATGAGAGACTAGACACCTGAGGTAGCAAAGATAATTGCTATGGCCCAACTGACGTGCTTACCTGTTGTCAGTAATGTGGCTGGAGAGCATGCCATGACTGAAGTAACTTCTGAATGGCTACAAAACAAAAACAAACCCACACACATTTTTAAGGCTTTTATTCCTAGTAAGGAAACTCCTAGGTAAGCTACAGAACTGACTCTGACCTTAGTCCTACCCATCAAACAGCTGGTGGGGATCATGCAATCCCTAAGCATTTAGCAAGGCCTTGATGTGTGAAGGGCACCCCCCACACCCAGAATGGTTCCTGACATCAGGGATCTCTCATTCAAAGACAGGGAACAACATGCAAACATACAAGTGCATGTGAGAAAGGTACCAAAGTCCTGGGGGCACCAGAAAGGATATCTCCTGGGAGGTAGCATCCGAGTTGAGCTCTGAATGGGGGCTTCTATGGGGCCAACGGGAGAAGAGTGTGCCAAGCACTGGGGCCAGCCAGTAGAAGAGCACACAGAAGGGGAGTGGGGAGCATGGGGAGGAACAGCAGGGGGTCATAAGCATTTATCAGCTGCCTTGAAGCACCAGCACTTGACAAACATCACACTGATCCTCATCACAGCCCTGAGAAGATGCTGTTATTTTACAGGTGAGGAAACTGAGGCAGTGAGCAGTTAAGCAGCTTGCTCAGGATACACAGCCAGTGAGTATTGGAGGCCACATCTGACTTTGAGTCTCCGTGGCTCCAGGCCCAGCCTTCTTTCTATCTACTGTATCACCAAGCTGCCTCTCACACAAGATGGATCACAAGCATGAAGGGGAATAATCTGTAACAAGGCCAGAAAGGTAAACTAGAGTCAGGGTGTCAAGAATACCAAGAAAACACAGTATTTTGTACTTGATCCTAGAAACAAGAGGTTTTGAACATAACCCAAATTTGGTAAGAAAAACTAAGATCGATTTGCATTTATGTTCTCAATAAACTAATGTTTTAAAAAAGTGAAATGAAAAACTGGGATTGGAAATGTTCTCGTACCAAAGTACCAAAAAAATCCCACAACTCATTTTTATTTAATCATAGAAAGTTTCTAAGTTTTGTGAGGAGAATCTGGAAGCAATGGACTGAAAAAATTCTAAGCTTTAAGATCCTGAAATAAAAAATTTACATCAAACTCAGCTAAAAACCATATATTCTCCCTCTCTACTGGCTCATTTTCTACTGCCTACAAACATGTCCATGTCTATTCTCCTCCTGAAAAATCCTCAATTGACCTTTTTACTATCATCCTCTATTTCTTTTGCTCTTAGTAGCCTACAAAAAGCCATCTGGTAGGTATCTCCCCTTCCTCTCCTCTAAAGAGCCCATTCCATGATTGATCTCTATCCTTGCTGATCCTCTCTTCTCTGGAAGTTTTTAGGATTCTATTCTCCCTTGTTCTCTTCCTACCTGATCATTGCTCTTCTGTCTCTGCTGAATTCTCCTCCACATTGCACTCTCTACCAAAGACATTCCTCAGATTCTGTCCTGGGTCCTCTTCTTTTCTCCCTCTAGACTACTTCACTTGGTGATCTCATCAGCTCTCATCATCTCTATACTACTAATTCTCAAACCTAACAATTCTGCCCAAACCTCTCCAGTATATACAGTTTCACATCTCCCAATGTCTTGCAGACATCTTGAGTTGGATATTCTTTTTTTTTTCCCTGAGGTTGGGGTTAAGTGACTTGCCCAGGGTCACACAGCTAGAAGTGTTAAGTATCTGAGACCAGGGTTGGTGCTCTATCCACTGTGCCACCCAGCTGCTCAAACTCAACACGTCTAAAACCAAACTATCTTACTCCCTAAACCCTCTTGCCATCCTATCCGTCCCCATTTCTGTAGAGGGGCCACATCCTCCTCCCAGGTCCCTCAGGTTCCCAATTAGGTGTCATCTTCACACTCTCTCCCACTCCTACAGTCAATCTCTATTGATGAGGTCAATTGATTTCACCTTCACAACATTTCTCAAACAAGCCTTCTTCTCTCCTCTGACACTGCCTCATCACCTTATACCTTATATGCTGGTAGGTCTGCCTGTCTCAAGTCTCTCTCCACTCCAATCCATTCTCCATTCAGCCACTAAAGTGATTTTCCTGAAATGCAGATCCAATTATGTCACTCCTCTACTCAATAAACTCCAGTGGCTTGCTCCCCCTTTAGGATCTGGTACAAAGTTCCCTGTCATTCAAAACTCCTCATCACCTAATCTCCTCTTATCTTTCCAGTCTTCTGACACTTTACTCCCTGCTACCTATTCTTCAGTCCAGTGACATAGGCCCCCTGATTGTTCCATGAACACAACACTCCATCTCTCAACTCTGGGCATTTTCCTGCCTAAAAACCATGCCTGAAATGTTTCCCTTCCTCAGTTCCACTCAAAACTTCCCTGGCTTCTTTTAAGTCATGGTTAAAAATCTAATCTTTATAGGAAATCTTTTCCAAAAGCCTCTTAATGTTGGTGCTTTTCCCCTCTGGAGTTTTTCTATTTATCCTGTTCATAGTTTGTTTGTACATATCTATTAATTTGTTGTCTGCCCCATTAGACTGAACTCTCCCTGTGGACAGGGACTGTCTTTTGCCTCTTTTTATACCCTCAATACTTAGCACAGGTCCTGGAACAGAGAAGTAGATGTTTATTGCTTGATTGCCTGATTCGTTTTACTTTAAAATTAAGAAAAATGAACTTTAGGCAAAATGAGTTGGCACAAAATGAACTCTTACCAGCTTAATGACAGTTTAAATAAATATAACATCAAGGTAATCTGGCCTTTTCCCCTGCCTTCATCTCTTCTCTTTGCCTAAAAAGAAAGCCAGGGTCTATCTTTTGAGCTCCAGTCCAGGACAGTTGAGGTTAGGCCATAGTTATTCATGCCATAGAAAGCAGGAAATTTTATTAGAAGAATATCCTCACTATATGGTCCAAAAGCTTGGTCTGCTTCTTGGTTGCTAATACTGCTGACATGATGCCTTTGATTCTTGACTCCCTCCATCTCTCCCACTACACTGAGTCTGGAAACTGTTTTATATAATTTAGTTCAACTCATACACCAAAGAAGTCCCCATTATAAAATATCCAGCAAGTGGTCATCCAGTTTCTCCTTAAAGACTTTCAAAGAAAGGGACCACACTATCTTTTGGAGCAGCCCATTCCATTTTTGAACAGCTCTCATTATTAGAAAGTTTTCCCCAACATTCAGTCAAAATTTGCTTCTTTGCATCTTTAACCACGTGTTCCTAATCTTGCCCTCTGGAATCAAATAGAATATTAACTCTCATCCATATGACAAATCTCCAAATACCTGAAAGATAGTTATTATGTCCCCCAGCTCAGCCAATTCTTTTCCAGACTAAACACATCCATTTTCTCAAATGATTCTCATATGACATAGACTCAAGCAAGGCCTTTCATTATCTCAGCTATTCCTGTTTAAAGATACACTCTAGTTTATCAACGCCCTTCTTTAACTTGCCGTGCCCCAAAGTGAACACAATATTCCAGATGAGGGGAGATACAATGGGCCTATCATCTCCTTTTGCATAGAAGTGCTGCCTAATATAGAGTTGGAATGCACTAAACCCCCAGAGGTGCCATCAATGCCTTCACTATCTTATGCTTGTAATTAAAAAAAAATTTCAACTATTAGATTTAGCTCCATTTTCCCAGGGCACTAAGTTACTTTTGGATCCTGTCATCTGGCGTGTTTAACTCTCTCGTTCAACTTTGTATACTCTATAAGTAAATGAGCACATAAAGTAGGTGTTCATGCATGTCACTGCTAAAAATGATAAACAGAACATGGTCAAGGACAGATCTCTGGAGACATCCTGATATGTTGCCACTGAAGTTTTATCAACTAACTTTTTTGAGTCTAGCCATCCAATCAGTTCTGAATACATCTGATTGTATGACTGTCAAATGCTTATTATCTCTTCATCTTCTCCACAAGAAGAGAAGGATGATGGTAAAAAGGTCAATTGAGGATTTTTCAGGAGGAGAAGAGACATGGGCATGTTTGTAGGCAGTAGAAAATGAGCCTCTTCTCTTTCCTCTTCCATCTTCTGAAGAACAGAATTATGTCTAAGGCAACCCAAGGTGTTATTAGCTGCTGTTTTTGGCAGGAGGTTTACTAGAATCTAGCTAAGCTGTATCTGCAGCCTTCTCTTCTCCTAATTTAGTAAACCCATCAAAGAGGGAAACAAGGGGGGCCTGCTATGACTGGTTCTTCGTGATCTTTGCTTCTCTTTCTACATATTTACCACCATCTCTTTAATGATCTCTCTCTCTTAGAGTTCCTTCAGGAATCAGTCAATTCCATTGACCTTTAATTTGTAGACTATGAGCTCTTCTTTTTTGGAAATCAAAATACAATCTGCCCTTCTCAAATCTCTGCATTTCCCATTTTCCATGACCTTTCAGTCATCACTAGCAATGACTCAATCATCACATTCCCAGTTTTTTCAAGTCCTGGGAATGTTGTTCAGGCAGATGAGACCATCTGACATGGATTCATCAAGGACATCCAGTCCTCTTATTGTTTTTCTTCATTTATCTCACATATCTATTTCTTGTTGGTTACCCGTCAAAGCATTCCCTCAAAGCAAAGGCCCCACTCCTTCCTGCGGTCCTCTCCTTTCTTGCAATATAGCTTAAAACCCATACTTTTTGTTGTTGTTTAGCTTCCTTTGACTGCCTCAGTTCATTTGGATTTTAATATGCCTGAAACTATTTTTTACCTGAACCTACCAAACTTATATTCATTCTCTGTTACCTGGTCTTGTTTCTATCTTTTGTACATTTCTTTTTAAAATCTAAGGTGATAGGCAAGTTTCCCAATGCATCCACATTCAGAAAATTCCTCCTCCCTGGAACAAACTATTTCTCTTTTGTATCTTCAAAATTCTTCTTCAGCATCTCCCATCCTTCTTGGGATAACTTCACTGGAACATTTAGTCCAAGGGATCCTATCTAATTTTTTTTTTAATAAACTCTTTTAAATATGCTTTCCTAAAATCTAGGGTGCATGTCAGACAATATTCAGATTACCTCTCCTTTCCTATCACAAATTCAGGGTGGGAAAAGGCACTTTTTACCCACCCCAGGTTTCCATCATTCTCACCCCAACTATTAGTTCCTTCTCTGTGAGAATAAAATCCAAAAGAGAGAATCTTTCTCTTCTCTTTCCTCTTCCATCTTCTGAAGAATAGAATTATGTCTAAGGCAAGCCAAGGTGTTATTAGCTGCTGTTTTTGGCAGAGAAAGAGCCCCAGCAGATGTCTTAATGGCACAAGTCCCCTACCATTATTCTATCATGATTCTGTGAAGGCCTGTGATCTGTTTCCCAAACTTTTCATCTATGTTCTCTTTTTGTACAGGTAGTCTATAGCCCAACTTCTTAAATTTTGATTTCTGACCCTATATGGGGCTTTGTAACTGAATATGGGAATTGTGAAATTATGACTTACTATCAGTAAGTGTTTGATTTGTATATACCTTTTTTATATACCTATATATCCAGGGTCATGTAAAAATTTCTCAGGTGAAAAAGGGTTACAAGGGGAAAAGGTTTAAGAAGCTCTGTTTCTCCTTTTTTTTTTGACCCCCAATATGCTTTGATATCCTTCTATCCTTTATAAATTCACTGTTCCCTCTAGTTTCCTGAGTGGAAAGGGCTCTCAGAGACCAGGCTAGCACAAATATGCTACTTACACCTCTGGTCAGTGAGAGACCTAACTACCAAGGTCTTGTTAGTTAAGAGCAAATTTCACAGCTAAGACAGAGAACTCTGTTCTCCAAAGACTCAAGAAGCAGCGTGCCAACTCGTCCAAAGCAACTATCTGGCAAAATCTAAAGCTTCAACAGTGGAGATCAATCAATAGTAACAACTGTAAATTTCAAAAAATGAGATGCTCAAAATATAAACCAACTAACCCTCTATCATCCTTTGTAACCCTCCCCCCAAACATTTCTTCCTCACTCCTCATATTCTCCTCCTTAACAATACATACATACCTCACTCGCCTGGAACTCCGAAAGTTCCAGTAGGAAGGGAATTTCTGTGTCAAAATTAGCAAAGAAATTGGTCCACTGGTATTCAAAAATACTTAAATCCTAAGGGGAAAAAAAAAACAGAAAACAAAATTTGTTGGCTTATAAAAATATACATAAAGCGGGGTACTTCAAAATACAGCCCTTTGAAACAAAATCAATGTAATGGATCACATGGTCAAATATTGACAAAGTCAAAAGGCATCTCATAAAAACATTCTGTACTGATTAGAGGAATGCAGTAGAATGTAAGGTGAGTCTGTCTGGAAGCCCACATAAGGACCTTTAGACCCCAAGCACCAAAAGGATCTCATTCTAAGATGATCAGGTCTACCAAATACAACCCCCTCAGGCAGCCCTCTGGCGAAGACCTCAGTGTTTCTGCCCTCATGGGTGACAGGATCTCCTAGTCCAAGGAGCAGCCCTAGCTTCTATTAAAGGGAAGGAACATCAGCCAAGTTTCATTCTGAATTTGCAGGAACCACTCCCAACTCCTTCTCTAATCTAAGTCTAAAAATATATCTCTGAGTCCTCAAATGGCGACTTTCTGACTCCCTTCCTTCTACCTTCTGGTCACTAAGAAGTTATTGCTATTAGAGGAAGGTGTGGCTCTGGGACTAACATTCCCTGACCTACCCCCAAATTTAAGAATCTATTTTCTTTATGCAAGGTTTCAGAAAAGGTGAGGGTGAGATTCAGGACCCTTCATTGCAGCTCATTCACCCAACCTTTCGGTGGCTTCTTTCTAATTATTTGACTTTGATTCTAAAGAGAAATTAAGTAAATAAGGAGCTAAATACAAGGAAAATCAAGAAACCCCAAGTTAGGGAAGTCGGCAGTTAACTGGAGGATCTGAAAAATTTATTATCAAAACCAGGCTTGGCTTTCATGATCAAAATGCCCAAGATAATGAATGAAAAATAATCTACCTCAGAATGGACACTGTAATTGAAATGGTAATTCTAGTGTCCCACCTATTAAAGATAACAACACTGATTTGTTAAATACTAAGTCTAGACAGATAAGCAAGATCAAGAAGTAAAACACAGTACTCCAGTGTTTGATAAACTGTAGAATACTGCTGGGAAAGATGGAAAGCAATCTGGCAGAAATTAGTTTTAGATTAATATTTTACACAACAAATCCCAAATTACCTCCAAACGGACATGTGACCTAATAATAAAAAGGAAAATCATTTTTAAAAACTATAGGAAAATGGAAGAATGTATCCATTACATATGTCTGGGGGAGGGGAGATAACTTCTTAGCTAAATAAGCAACTAAAGTGATCATAAGAAATTAAAATATCCTACATGTCAAATTTAAAAAATTTTGTATGATCAAAATCAATGGATCTAGAAAACTAGAGAAAAATATTTACATCCAATATTTTTGCTAAATGTGATTTTTTATTGGTAACTGGCACAAGTACATAAAAATACACAAGCTATTCCCTAAAAGATAATTGATCGGGGCAGCCAGGTGGCGCAGTGGATAGAGCACCAGCCCTGAAGTCAGTAGGACCTGAGTTCAAATTTGATCTCAGACACTTAACACTTCCTAGCTATGTGACCCTGGGCAAGTCACTTAACCCCAAATGCCACAGGAAAAAAATATATATATAATTGATCAAAGATATGAAGTTTTTGCAAACTATCAATAATCACATTTAAATGATTCCTTTTCACTAAAATGATAACTATAAATTAAAATAATTCTAAGATTTCCTTTAACTCCAACCAACATGGCAAAAATGATAAAAGACAACAACAAACATCATTGGAAAAGCAATACTTATATATTGATGGTAAAGCTTTGAAATGGGCCATTCATTCTGGAAAATAGTTTGAAATTATGTGAAAGAAGGCTGTGTAGATCATAATATACCAAATATACAATGACAATGAAGATTAGAGAGGAAAAAAGTTACAATACTCTGACATGATCTATTAAATCCCATTTTTGGTCACACACCACAAGGAAGTCAAAGATGGGAAGAAAGCCCCCATATATAATAAAATATTAATAGCAGCACTTTTGTAGTAGCAAAAAACCTGGAAACAAAGGAATTTGCATCATTTGAAGAATGACTAAACAAATTGTAGAATATCTATATTAAATATATTACACAATGAATATGATAAATTTGGAGAAACATGAAAAGATATTTGTGAACTGATGAAAAGTGAAGTAAGCAGAACCAGAGAATATTCCCAATCAATCAATAAGCATTTATTAATGCTTACTACTATTTGTCTGGCACAGAGACACGTGTGGGCATATAAAGACACAAACAAAACAATGCCTAGACTCAAGCAATTTACATTCTACAGGGGGGAGGGGGAACTATGTGTACATGTAAGTAAGCACAAAATAAATACCAAAAATACAAGTATATTTGTAAAATACACAAATGTATACAGAAATCATGAAGTAAAAGTATATATAAAGTAAATACAAAGGGATTCTTCAACAAAATCCTATGTTTGGACACAGAGTGCACCTCAGCTCTTAGAAGATCCCTGTCCATGAAGATACCCAGCTATATTCCTCAGTTTCCCTACAGTATCTGCTAGGTTCTTAGTTAAAGAGCTTTGTTTTATCCTTAGTGTCCTCCTCCATTTCATCCAGAAATGAGACTAATGGATAGTTCTATTTTACCAGGGGATCAAAATCTTGGTTTGAGTACATTACAGGAAGGGTAGTAAGAATCATTTGTATTATCAATTCTGAAGTCCCAAATAACAAATGATATTTCTAATAGTAGGTCTTAGATTCACTTAGATTCACAGTGCCAAATGGTGGTCATCCATTCATTCTCTCCCTTACATATCCATATCCCTTGGATCTGCCAAACTAAAGACAAAATATCTTGCAAGACAAAACCTCTTAAGACATTAAAGTCTTAGATGTCCCCTGGACTGCAGGAGCATAATAGTTAATGTGCAAAACAGAGAAGCTTATCTCCAGCCCCTTTCCCCTCCACCCCATCACAACATTGCAAATCACTTTCAACAAAGCTTTTGATTACACAAAATCATTTAATCACAAAGTGAATGAATGAAGACCCAAAGGAGAGATGGAGTATCAAAGAATGAGGGTACTAAGGAGGACAAACCTATAGCTGATAGGAAAAGGAGAGGGCACAGAGAAAGCTTAGAGATGGATCCAAGCAGGCAAATACCAAAATCGTCTTCTCTTAAAGATCTCTAGAGACAAAAGATTCCACAGCATCACTTTAGGATCATTCAATGCTTACTTTATCACTCAAGAAATTGCTATGTTCAACCCAAATTTTTGCTGTTGTAATTATAATAAAAATCCTCAATGTCTGCTTTATAAAATAAACTTCACAGACCTGAAGATAGGGGTCTACACCTACTACCAGGTACTTAGTAGATCATCAAGCATCTAATTCAACATGTTCGCTGTATAGTTGAGAAAACTAATGCCCAAACAAGTTGTGTGACTTTCCCAGGTCACAGAGGTCAGCACCGCTTAGCCTTGGGCAAGCAAGCTCAGCATCTTACCCATTGCTTTTCTGTGGTACTGATCCTTCATCTTTGGGAGTATTTTGATAAATCTTTTTCTGTAGAATCTTTGAGAAAGAGCATGTTGGACATGGTCAATATATTGTTTGGTTTTACAAAAATGCTTTTTTTAACTTTACTTTTTAAACTTTGTTTTTGAGGGAGGATATATCTTGGACAGGAGAAAAAAATTTGCCAAATGATCCAGATTCCTAAAGTTTCCTACTCGAGTCATTCTTTAGGAACTTTTCTCTACACTCAAAAAAATTCAAGATCAAAAAGAAGAAAAGATATTAAATCTGCAAATGGTACACACACAAAAAATACCTACAATTAAAAACCTACAGTAAAACAAAAGTAAAAAAAAAAAACAAAACCAAATCTTCCCTAGGAAATTACCCTAACGCTCCTTAGTGAAGAGAACCTTGCTTCACAAAGTCATTATGAGGAAAACACCATGTAAGACATTTGCATACTGTAAACATAATTATGGGAGTTATTTAGCAAACAAAGACAATTCAAAGCCATTTGAGACCAATTCTGTGGCTATGCATCTTCATGACCACTAAGGGGCACTGCTGAGCCACTTCCCCCAGACATCCTTTCTAGACCAAATTACATTATTTTCTAGCTGGAACTTAGCTTGTCAGCTCATCCTTTGTGCTCCTTTTTGCAAGATCAGATAAAGCTCTGCACTCAAAGTTTCTTGTGCCGAATCCAAAGGGGTTGCAGGGGAGCTCCATTTGACTTCCTGTACCCCGAACCTGCCACTAGACTTCAATTAACCCTAATTTCATTTAGTTACCCCAATTCTAGATCTCATCAATACTACCAAAAGGGATATCATGGAATGTATCCATCTTCTCAGTTTATGTTCCCTGAGGTGCCCTTTCTAAAATTAAGAAAGCAATAAAGCACTAACTACATGAAGGAGCCCATGGTGCATGGGTGACACTCCATGAGTAGCTGAAGATATTTCCTCAGGTAGGGATATGAAGCTGTGGATGAAACAGTGTCATTTGATAATGAAGCAATCAGCACCAAAAAGCAGGATGGCCAAGGTCTGGGGAGCGACAACAATGTGCCTTGTTCCTGGACAATGGCTGAGTAAGTTATGCTAGAGGAATATAATAAAATATAAGAAGCACAAAATGAAATAAGCAATATGAAGAATTCAAATAAATGCACAAAGGCATGAGGTAAACCTAAGTGAAGAAAGTAGAACTATCTGACCTTGAACAGGTAACCAAAATCATCTGCTCCTCAAAGACCAAATCCAGATCCTGGAAATTATTAACGGCCATGGGCAGACAGACAGTTAGGGAGCCCCTTATTCTGCTGAACTAAAGCCAAGAAAAAACCTCACTCATTTGTGCAAATCCAGTCTCCCTGGAGTACATTAACTGGATCTGGCCTAGGAGACATGTAGAGTTAAACTTTATTACCTGGGACAGCAAATTCTCCAGTGACACGGGATCCATCCGGCTATAGGCTTTCCACAAGTCCAAACTTACATCCTGCAGCTGAAACATAAGAGACCAAAACAGTGAAAGTCAGAATTGTAAGAACCCTTAAAATCATCTTCTGTTCCACAAGAGGATCCTGGAGCCCATGGGCCCAGCAAGGACTCCCATCCTCTGCAGGACTAGTGCTATACAGGAAAAGCATGGAAAACAGAAGTAGGGATCAAACTATAGAAGCTAATATTTTAATAAACAGATCAAAAATTGCCCCTGTGAAGGAAGCTTGTCTGCTTCATGAAAATCACCTTGGGAGACCCGACTGTTTATTCTAATGATCCTCAAGTATTCTTTAAAATGCAGCGCATTCTATTGACCATCTTCATCAGGGCATGGATTTGATTTTTAGGCATAGCCAATATTTTCAAAAGTAAGTAAAGTCCAAAGAATAAAGTGACTGGTACCATTTTTTTTGGGGGGGGGGGGAACCACCTATGTTTTTGAGATTAGTTTTCTTGTGTGGTTCATAAATCAGGACAGAAAATGATTTCCAAAAATGTTTCAGTAATGGGAGCTTTTTTTTTTTTTTTTTTTTTTAAATTAAGCTCCCTCAGATGAATACTTAGTTAAATGGGTCCTTGTTTATTTGTTTCCATGAGAAACAACAATGACAAGAATGGATTTATATGGAACATTAAGGTTTACAGATGAAATTTACCAAAATTATGAAGAGAAAAGAATACTTCTTAGAAGATCAAGAGATGTCTGACTAAGGCAATGGCTGGTTTCCAATTTTCCCAACTGGATTTCCCTAGTGGAGGTTCTTCTCACTCAAACAAATGCAAGTGTTCTGTGTTTTAGTGACAGAAACCAGACTCTGGAATTAGAGCCCTGGGTGTGGGAATTCTTTTCTCCATTCATGTACATGTAGCTCTCCCCAAGTCACATGTTTTTCATGAATTGAGGCACTGAAAAAATTCATCACCCAAATGGCCAAACTTTTGGGAATGGGCTTTTCTGAATGTAGCTTAAGTGGACCGAGATTACAGGCACATATAGACTTATTAGGGGGTCTGGTTGGGAAGCTGCATAATGTTCGACTGTTGTTGGACCAATATTCAAAGAATTTGGGGCTCTCCCTATTCATCACTGTGTGACCTACTAAATTCTAAGGCCACACTATATGTAAGCCTCAATAGAGAATTTCCTGTTGTATGCATAGAAAAGCAGTTATTTTATCATCTTTTTTATTATCTTTCTTCTGAAGGCATTTTTTAGTCATCCTACTTCATAGGAAGGGAACCAAACTGTAATTTAAAAAAAAAATTACAGCTTAATGCAAAGAAAGGAAAAATATCATTCTCAAAGGGTAAAGCAAGGTGGAAAGATTATTTCAGATTTTTCCAGTATCAGAGACTAGGAGTGGTGGGAAATCTGGGAGCAAAACACTGGAGTGAAGGCAGGTAAAATATGAATAGAAAAAAAATTGAGTAGAAAATAAAGGAGACCTATTTTTAAATTTTGTTATTATTTGTTAATTTATTTTACTTAATTTCTTATTGGTAGTTGAAGGCAATGCAGGAAAACTTCAGTTATACTTTTAATCTCTTGTGGGTTGGGGGATCCACGGGAAAGCAGAATAAGCATCTTTGTGTGAATGGGAGAATTCAGGACTTAATAAAATCTCAAAAGGAAATTTTGTATTTTATCTTCAGAAAATCCAAAGGCACATACTATTTCATTTACACTTCAGGGAAAAAACTACCAAGAAGGTGAATCTAGTAATGCTACTATTGCTATCTTCAGAGAAGTATGTAATTGGAAAACATGGTATCATTTCTAAATGTATAGAACTATAACCTGTGCTGTGCTGGCCCCAAAAGGCTTGTTTCTGCTTCTGTACTCTAGATGGTATAGGCTCTCCTAGAAAGGGCATTTTGGGTACCTTACTACTTTGCTTATCTGTTCGCTCCTCTAAATTTACCAAAAACTGACCTCCTGCTGCTATCTTTCTGGGACTATCTATATAAACACCATTATTACTAGACTGACAAAATAACTCAACTTGGGAAGAAGTTTAGAAATAATTCTCATCATGTGATGGTTATCTGTCTCATGGTATTAGATACTATGATGAGGCTCTGGGTTAATAATATCAAATAAGGATTAGATTAAAATACTGGAGATTTTTAGCCTAGAGAAGAGAGAACTTGGGATAGGAGGAATAAGGGGGTCCATTAGATATATCCAAATATTTGAAAGTTGTCATGTTGAAGAATTGTCAAATATATTTATTCTGTTTCACTCCAAAGGATAGAACCAGGAGCCAATAGTAGAAATTTCCAAGAGGCAAGTTTAGACTTGGTCTTAACAATGACAACTGGCTCAGAGTAGAACAGGTTACTTCAGGAGTTGCTGGGTTATCTCCCAAAGAGAGAACTTCTGGCAGGGACTAGATGACTAATTGTTGAGTATGTTATGATGGGGATTACTTTGGGGCATTTTTATGTGTTGTTGTTGTTGTTTTGTTTTCTTGGCAAAGATACTGGAGCAATTTGCCTTTTCCTTCTTCAACTCATATTATAAATGAAGAAATGGAGGCAAACAGGGTTAAGTAACTGGCTCAGGAGCACATAGCTAAGAAGTGCCTGGGGCCAGATTTAAACTCAGGAAAATGAATCTTTCTGACAGGTCCAGCACTCTATATACTGTGTCTCTTTACTCCCCCAACTAGATGGCTACTGAAGTCCATTCAAACGCTAAAAGTAATGTGATTCTATGCAGTATTCATACTTTCTTCCTATCCAATCACAGAAATAAAATTTTATTAGGAAGTTCCCTCTCACTGGAAATCTTCCAACAGAGGATGGATGATTGATCACTTGTCAAAACTGTTTATCCATTGGAGATTCCTTCTTCTTCCAACTCAGGAATTCTGTGACTTTTGACTTGGAAAATAATAGATTAATAGCTGACAGAAAGAAGAGGTATGATCTAGGTAGATTATGTCCTTTAGAAAACTCTTGTGATAAAGCCATTGGCTATCCTTTGATTCAGAGAACTTAGTAAATATTTCCTGGTCAGTCTGTTCAATGTATTTTAAAAACTTTGCTAATTATGTTAACTTTATAGGTTTAGCCTCTATGTAGCAGCCAATCAGTTCTACCTTGTCTCACTATACTATTATCTCTTTTAATTCCAGTCAATTTATTTAGTGTCTTTTCTTGAAGTGTGGTAGTGGGAAAAAAAAAAGATTTTTTTTTCTTAAAGAGACCACACATTTATTGATAATATTAATAATAATATCTGGCTAAAAAAGAAATATATAATTTTTCTTTCTTTTTTTTTTTTTTTTTTTTTTTTGAAATAGAACTCAATTTATTCTAATTATAGTCAGTTGTAGTGGATTTCCAGGTAAGGGTTCCTTATCTTGAAAGAAAAGTCTATATCTACAAATTAGCATAGGTACAGTCAGGACCAGTGTTAGCTCCCTTGGGAATCCATTCTAGTTTAAAGAAACAATCAAAGTTGAGATCACAAACAAGGTGAACAATCTTGGAATTCTATAACCCAATGGGCAAAATGGAATACAAGAATCTATATTACAAAAATATTTATAGCAATACTCTATTTAAGCAAAGAACTAAAAACAAAGTACACATCCATCAACTGGGGAATGTCTAAACAAACCGTAGTTACCTGAATATAAAGGAACATTATTATAAGATAAAAAAGAAATATCAAATATTTAGAGAAGCTAAGGAAGACTTGAATGAACAGATACAGAATTAAATAATCTGGAGAATAATTTACAAGATGACCACAATAATGAAAAGGAAATAACTCCAAAAGGACCTCAGAACCCTGATCAACTCAGCCAGTGACTGACCAATCATGCCTTCAGAAGGCTGATGACCCATGTGAGTTTCTTGCCTCTTGACAGAGAAGACATGGACTAAATGAAGAAGAAGAACATTTTCAGATACAACCAACATGTGGATTTGTTTTGGTTGACTATATTTGTTTATTATAAGAGAGGAAATTCCTGTGTGAGGGGTTGGGATAATGGAGAGGAAGTGGATAGTGATAGAATATGCAAAAAGAAAGAAAAGAACATCAGTAAAAAATAAAAAAATACATGGAAGAAAATGAAAATTTCAGAAGGGAATTAAACTAGGCAATTTTGCTACTACTCATTAAAGTTAATATATAGGTTTTAAAAACAAATTTTAAGAGATTCATATGCATTTTTTCTTTTGCTCTTTATGTACCACTTATTACATATTGAAAATGTTTGTTCATTATTCTCAAGTTCATAACAGAAAAGTATTTTTATAAAATCACTGTTTTACATAAAATTTTTTTGTTCTTTGTGTATGGAAAATTGATGCTTATCAAGTTCATAATCAAAAAGGGAAAAAAAAATAGAAAACCATTTTTTGAAAAAGCCAAGCAGGCTCAAGGCAGTGAAAGAAAAATGAAAGAAAGGCAGTGAAAGAAAGGTAGGACAACTGCCTTTGGGTAGAGCCTCACCCTTCCACAAGATAGAAGCAAAAGTGAATAGTTCTTAACCCTATAAATTAAATAGTACAGTGTTAGGATTAAATTAAAGCTGAGAAAGGACTGCAGAAAAAGCAGAAAGTAACAAAAATTGGTCTGCATATGAGCTTTGACAGTCATTTACCCCTCAACTTCCAAAAAGGATATTAGTATCTTCTCCCTATGAAAGTGATCTTTCCTTATTGAAATCTCATATTGCACTTGGCCTCAACTTCCCCTATGTACTTATCATGATCAGTCTTGTATCCTAGCTGGGGGTATCGAGGTAATGCTCCCATAATTCAGAAAGAACTGGACCTGGAGATAGGAAGATCTGAATCAAATCCAGCCTCAGACATTTATTATCTGTGGGACCCTGCGATGTCACTTAACCTGTGTGCTTCAGTTTCCTCATCTGTAAAATGGAAATGATAACAGCAGCTATTTCTCAGGATTATAATGAGGACCAAATGAGACAATGATTATAAAGTACTTAGCACGCTGCCTTGCTCATAGCAAAGTAGATACTATATAAATGTTCGTAAACAAGAATATTCCTGTTTATTACCACGTAGGCTCCCAGAAGGCAGCATTTGTGTCTTATTGTCTCCCCAGTACAGGGAGAGCCTTATACTTAGGAAGCACTTGGAATGAATTGAAATATAAAGGGAAAAAATCTCGTTATTTTAGGCATTGGAAGATTGAGGACTGCCATTAAAATACATACTTCCAGTATGTACATACTTCCAGTACCCTTATTCACTTCCTACATGATATTAACCACTCTAAAATGTCATTGTGATTTGTGACCTCCCAAGAAAATGGTACATCAACTCTATCAGTTCTGTGTGTTGATCAAAGACAAAATAATTTTAAATATACCTGATATTTCATGGTAAAAAATCCATCCCCACCAATGCCTTCAAGTGCAAAAGCCTGAACGATTGGCCACTTCTCCACCACAAACATATCAAATATCTGCAGGTGACCTAGAAGAAGCAAACACAGGAGAATCTATTATAATATAGCTTGTTGTCAGCCCTGCTCTAATAGACATACCAGTCTCACCCTGACCTACCACGATTATTAGCCTGCCTCTAAGGAAGGCATCAGGCCTGCTCTGACCTTCAAATTATAGGAAGTTCTTTTACTGTATTTTCACAAAGTTCTCATTCAGGAAAAATGCCACCACCACAAACCAGAAAATCCAATGAAGTCATCATAGATTGGAACAGGGAACAAATAATTCAAGAAGAAAAAACAATGTAAATATTCATAATCCAAGCAAATCATTTAGAGATAGCTACAATTTGTAACAATACCTTGTGTATAGTTTGTGGTTGGTGTTGGGAGAGTGTTACCAAAATTCTCTGTAAATCATACAAATCCATATCTCATTGTAATAAACTTTATCTAATTTGTTGTTTTTTTTTTCTTCCTAGGGAGAAAAGTGCCAAATAACTGTTCTGTTGCAGACATCTTGCATCATTTAGTAGATATAATTATAATAGACTCAAGCTTGGCTTCTATCCCACAGGAAACATGGCCAGCCAACTTCCCCAGTCCCAAAAAAGGGAACCTGCCAAGCCAAAAGAATTCCTCCTTCCTTACATAGAAGCTCTGAGATAAAAACTTCTTGGAAAACACAAAATACCGCTGGACTTAGCCAATCCTTTTTCTTTTACATATAATTTTTAACATATCTGCCAAGTCAGCCTTCTCTTTCACACAGTTATCCTAATGACTTGTTTCTAAAAAGCAAGAGCTCCCTCAAGAAGTCCCATATTTAGAGCTATTAAATAAGGGTGTCTGCAGCACAAATTCCTGACTAGGCAGTTCTACCTGCCTGGGAGCAGTCACTGATGCATCGCTGCTAATTATAACGAAGGGACAGCATGGCGAAGAGTGACAATCACCCTTCTGTGTGCCCAGCACAAGGGGCTCACGACTGCAAGGCCGAGGCTGGTCACCCACACAAGCATCACTTGTCCTCGTTACTCACCTTGAGAACTATAGGGTATGCCGATTCGGCTACAGTCTCGAACCATGTCCACAAAGCTTGCAATTTTAAATTCCTCAGCGGCTTCTTCATTTTTATACTAGAGAGAAAATGAAACCAGTGAATCAGAGAGCTAGTGGGGAGCCAGTCTGACCAGAGGAGGGGAAATGACTTGCTCACGATCCTCTCTAGTTAGGAGCAGAGCTGGTTTGGTTTGGTTCCCAGGACCCCCATTCCAGGGCCCCTTCCATTGCATCACATTGACTTTAAAAATAACTTCTCAGAAATAACTAGTTTTACAATCCACTCCCCAGATCGTCTCTGCCAGTAAGCATGATTTTCTATCACAAACGACTTCGCCACCATCCAGAAGAAGTAACAAATGAGTTTGCCAAATGACCTGTGAAGAGTTGGAGCTTCTCAGCAAAAGACATCCAGAGGTGGAAGTACAAAGACTGCCCATCTACATAGCAGCCAGATATGAGGAGAAGGCAGGGCCACCTTCTGGGACATGACGATCCACAGCAGCAGGCCCACTTAGTCAGGAAGCCAGTGCTCCTGGACCTCTGAATGGGGCCTTTCAGAAGCAATAGCATTATTCCAGACAAAGAAACATTTTAAGGGTTGGCTGTTAAGAGAGCACAATGCTCCAATCCCAATTTTTGTTGGTTTAATAGAAAACACAGTAGAATACGCTACAATTAAAACCAAGTCATTTCATTTAGCAGAGGAGGGAGCTTCTCCCCTGCTGAGCAGAGGAGGGAGCCAAGATCACTAACTATTAAGAGCTCTGGTTCAAAAATTCCTCTTGCCTCTGCTCTGGATGCTTTGCCCCTGTATTAAAAAGGCCCTTGCCCTGCATGCCTTCCCTTCCACTTTCCTCTAGAAACAAAGCACTATCACCTTCATTCAATTGATGATTTTCAATCTCTCTTTACATATTTATTACTTCCTATAAATATGCCCAGGTCGTCCCCCACTTTGAATTGACCTTACCAATCACCCTCAGCAGATCAGCCAAAAATCTTAATAAGTGCCATCCTCTAGAATTCCAAAGGCAGCATCAACCTGACAATATCACTACATAATGAGAGAACTTTTAAGTAGCAGCAAGAGAAAAATTCAGCCAATAACAAGTCCTGTTCCAGAAGCAGAAACAGATTCTGCTTGCCTTCTCATTTCTCAAATATAAGGAGAATGGAGTTCTACTAAAAACCAGTCCATGACGTCTAAGTGGTATTTGGAACCCTTCAATCTGAGTTCTCCTTGTTTTTCTTAGCTGAGTCTGCTATAATCAGGTCTAGAAAGGTATCATCATTGTGAATAGGTTGGGACAAAAAAAAGAATCACTTAATTATATAAACTCTTCCAAAAAGAAGAAAGAATCAAGAGAAAAACTGTGAGCAAAATTAATCTAGTGGTATAGATCTCATTAGGATAAACAGATATATTTGATAAATTCTCATTGTTAGCTAGATTTTCTTTTAAAAATAAAATTAAGATTTGAGAGTTACAGGACAACAGATATGAAAGCATAAGAAATATTAAAGATCATAATCCAACCTTTTCACAAAGCTACAAATCCTTAACCCTTCAATAGCCACCCCAAATTCATACCAGAGTATATGTGAGTAAATCTATTTAACTACTTAGGAAAAAAAAAACCTAAATCCCATTCTTTCCAAACTATCCAAGCTCTTTTTCATTTACAGCTAGAAGAAATCTTTCCCTCCTCTGAACTCTCATCTATTTTGTACAATATGAATTCAATTATAATGCAAGACAGGGTGTGAGATTTATGTACATGTTTTATCTCCTTTACTGTATGTACTGCAAATTCCTTGAGTGCCCAGAACAATGTTTCTGAACCCAGACAGAGAGCCTTGAACATGGTAGATGGTTAATAAATGTTCAACAATTGTTTGTACAAAAGCTTGAGGTAAAATAAATTTGCACCTGCCCTACTCATAGTCGGGGTTTGGATTGGCTGAAAGAGACCTAGAGCTCTGAGCAGAAGAGTTTCTACTCTGAAAATCAAAGTACCAAGCATGCTCTAGGACAGGAGTTCTTAACCTGGACTCCATGAACTTTAAAAAAAATTTTTGATACACATATTCCAATATAATTGGTTTCCCTTGCAATCCTACATATTTCATATATTTAAAACTATTATTCTAAGATGGGGCTTATAATACCAAAAAGTTAATCATATGAAAACAATAATTCCTGTTCTAAAAGCTAAGAGAATTGCTTCTTGAACAATATTAAGAACTTTTATATCTCATCATAACATACATTCTCACCTGAAAGAAAAATTTATGATTTTGCAACGGCTGTATTTTTTATATAGAAAAGAGGTTATTCTTTTGTTCTTTTGCTCTGAGGAAGGAAAATAACCCTTTCTCTCTCAGTTACTAAGCCTGAAAATGAGAGACCAAACCAACGTTTGATTAGCTATTGTAGCTGTTATGGGGCACATTTCTACTGGGCAAAGATTTTAAAAGTAAGATGCTGAAGGATGTTTCCTTCAGCAATTTTCACTCCAATATAAACACTGTTGCCATAAAAAAAAATTTTGTAAAGTACCTTTGGAACTGCATTTGAAATTTCCCAACAAAAATTTGAAAAAATAAGCACAAGATCAAGCTAACCACTTGGCTTTTAGGAGAGCTTGCACTGCTCCCAGGAACATGCTAAGTCATCAATCTCCACCTCCATTTCATGTAACCTCCATGTAACCTCCTGAAGGCAAGGAGTGAGAATAAGTAACTAAGTTGGCTGTGCAGATAAGGAGAGAGGATATAGGTCCCACTTTTTCTGTGCTCTCCTTCTTTAGTATCTGCTGCCCAGGGTAGGGCACACAATTTGCTTCCTAAAAGAGGCTCTTACCATTCCTAAGAGACTTCACACAAAAGAAAACAAGACCTAAGATAATGAATGTAAAGTGCTTTGTAAATCTTAAAGCACTAGAAAAATGTCCATTATTATAATAATTATTCCTCCTGAACTTAAACCACCTGCTCTGCAGCCTTGTTTCTTAAGTCAGTACCTCTTCACAGGAAGGATGTTCTCGGGGTACAATTCCATCATTTCCTCACCTCATTTTCAGTCATGCAGTGGATATGTAAGTTTTTCCAATGTGCTACATAGGACAACAGATAACGGTAATTCACAGGATTGCAGTACAGGTGAACACTGTCAGATTTGATCAATATAATTACATCTGTAAAAAAGAACAGAAACATGAACATTTTTTCCCTCCAGAGATATTATGAACAAAGAATAAACTTAATCATTTATTAAACAAGCTTATAAAATTCTGAAAAGTTGAATGAACCCTATTAATGATACTACATTTCTGTTATATTTTACAGTTAACCAAACTCTTTTTTCACAATAACTCTCGAAGAGGTATATTATGTCTTATTATTCCCATTTTGTGGAGAACAAACCGAGGCTAAGAGAGATTAAGTGATGTTACCCGGGATTATAAAAAGTAGGTAACAAAGTTGGGGCCTGAACCTAGGAACTTCTGACCCTATTTCTTCCCACCTCTGGCATCAATGTCTGAGATTGTACCATATTTGAAAGTTATACTGTGACTCAAAAAACTACTCTTTTCCTAAGAAAATCATTGTTAAAAGGCTTGGCAATTATCAGTGCTGTAAAATTACCCATGCATATATCTTGTAAATAAAAAGCTACAATAAAAAAAGGGGGGAAAAATCATTGTTATGCTCTTTAAGCATTGCAATTTAAAAATGTCTTGTCAATCAACACAGGATAAAAAAAAAGCTGATAAGTGGGGGAAAACTTTTGCATCAATTATCTCTGTGAAACTCTGGTACTAAAGTACAGATGGAATTGGTGTGATTAATAAAAGACTAGGATCTCAATAGTTAAAGAATATACAGATGAATAAATGCAAATGATCAACAAATTTCTTAATAATTAAAAAAATATCAAAATCACAAATAGTAAGAAATGCTGCTTTAAAAAAAACTCTGAGATTTCAACTCAAAAACCAAAATTCAGGAAAGGTGATTAAAAAATATAAAAAGTTAATATTTGGAAGGATTAAGGGAAGATAGGTACACTAATGCTATTCTGGAAAACAATTTGGTATTATGTCATTGAGTCAATTAGCATTTATCTCACTATGTGTAAAACACTGTGCTAAAGCCTAAGGATACAAAGACAGGCAAGAGCATACTTCCTGCCCTCAAGGAGCTCATTCCATAGGAGGATGTAAAGATCTATGTCCATGCAGATGGAAAGAAGGATAGAGGAAAGGCGCCAGCAGTGAGAGGTCAGGAGAGGTCCTATAGAAAGTGGGCTTTGAACCAAGAATGAAAGGAATGAAGGTGGAAGGAAACAAGATGGGAGTGAGGGAGTCTCCAGTTCCAGGAATGGCGCCCAGCCGGTGTGAAAGGCATGGAGTTGGGAAATGGGTGAAGAATGGCCAGTGGGCTGATGTAACTGGTCAGAGAGTTTGTGGAGGGAAGCAGAGTGGGATGCCTGGATAGCAGGAAGAGTCCAGCTTGGGAAGAGTTTTCAACATCAAACAGTCCTTATATATCTGACCTCAAAGGTAATAACTGAGCAGAGGCGTGGAAGGTCAGACCTGTAATCTCTGCAAATTACTCTGGCAGGTAACTAGATAATGGGCTGAGTGGGGAGAGAGGAAGGTCATTGCAATAACCCAGCTGAGAGGGACTGAGAGAAGATATCTAAAGAGATACAGAATCTCTAGCTACCTCTCTATCCCAGTGAAGAAGAGAGCAGAATTTGTTCCTATACTTTTAGCCCAGGGATCCCAAGAAAAGACACCATATACCCTAAAATATTCCCAGCAGCACTCTTTCTGGTAAAAGGGATGTATAAGCACAGTAAATGCCCAGTGACTGCAGAACAGCTGAACAGATTGTGATACGTGAATGGAACGGAGTATCACAGCCCCAGAAGACATGAAGAATAGGAGAAGCCTGGATTTCTTGTCTCTTTCACCCTCTCTCTAATCATAGTTGTTTGTATATGTGTCCTTTCTCTATGAAATGTTCCTTAAAAACAGAGTCTATGTTCTTTTGAGCTCTGTATTCTGAGAATGAAGCACAGGGCCTCACATGTAATAAATAAATGCATAATAAATGTTTGTTGAACTGAAAAATATAGCTTAGTTTTCTGCTGTCAATTGTCCTGTCTAGAACCAGGCCTGCAATCTGACTGCCAGGGGCCCAAGCATCAGGTTAATTGCAAGAAGGAAAACAAAGCAAGTAATTATGAAGGGGAAAAAAAAATATATGACAATCCTAGGAAAACAGCTCCCAGACAGGAGACGTCATTTGCTGTTGTTTTTGTGCCCACTGAGAAATTGTCCTACGGATTAGGGAGTTGGTGGCTCTGGTTCAGAGCAGCAAACTGGAGCAGTCAGGCCTAAACTCTTGACAGCCTTGGGAAGGTTTATAGCTTGACTCTGAGATCAGGAAAAGCTTGGAGGAAGGAAGCACAGTTTTTATGGGTAAAAATAATTTTCTATAAATGGAATCTTGGCATTTCTTTGGACTTCAGAAAAATAATCATGATTGGTTGGAATCAATTGATCAAAGCAATTATTATAGTACCAAAACAACAGGAAAGTAAGGGAATCATCTTTATTGCTACAATTTGTTCTGGCATACAAAATATTCATCAGATTCACAATTCAGTTCCCCATAATGTACACCTTCCCAAAAAGAATCAAGCAAAATGGCAAAAAAGGAAATATTGTGACCATTATCTAATATGTAACATTACACTATAGTAGTTTTCCATTTATTAAAAGGACTGGTGAAAATTATTTCTGTGCTGCTGTCTCCCATTCCTTAACAGTTAAGACTGTTCCTGAGCAGCCCACTTAGGGCTCCAAGGGGCAATTGAGCCTTTAGGAAAAACCATATCACTCATGTTAACTTATTTTTCTTTGATATCAATGGAGTCAGTTTTTGTTTTTCTTTCTTTCTCTAAGAGACAATCTTTTCTTTATATGTAACTGCTTCATTTCTTGAAGTTTTAGAGCCTGGTCTAAGCCTCAGCCTCTTAAGTGTGGATTGTGATCCTATTTGGGGTCTCATAACTGAATGTGGAGGTCACAAATTTATGATTTGTTATTATCAGTAAATGGTTGATTTGCATATCTATTTTATATACCTATATGCCTGGGGTCATGTAAAAAGTACTCTGGTGAAAAGGGGTTGTGAGTGGAAAAAGTTTAAGAGGCCCTGGAGACATCTAAAAGTTTATTTTGATAAATTCTCTGGAAAATAATCATCAAAGGGAGAGACAAGGTAAGATTATGGGGAAAACACAATGCATAATTTAGATGTGTCAATAAGTAGCAAATAAAGTAAAATCAAGCAACAATAAAAGAGAAATTTAATAAGTAAAAGAAAGTATGCTTTATAAATGAGTACCAGTAGGGGCCAATCTTTTAACCTGGCTATTACTGACATTTATATTTACCTTCATTTATATAGTTGCAATAACTGCATACTGCCTCTTTTGACTCTAATCTGCATCACTTTATACAAGTCTTTCCACATGTCTTTACATTCTTTATATTCTATTATTTCATATACTGCTACACTATAGTTTGCTCAGCCATTCCCCAATCCTTGGTGACAAAATTTATTTCCAATTTGTTTTTGTTTTTTTTTACATTATAAAAAGTGCTACTATAAATATTTTCACATAGTTAAAATGTTTTTTTTTTATCATCAATAACTGTGAGGTCAACCTATTTGGTTAATGGGAAGAAACAATTTTGTAACTTCTCTCGAATAATTTTAAATCATTCAACAAATAGTTGAACTAACACCTCTTCCAGCAGTAAATCTATTCAATTATCTTTCCACACTGTCACCAATATTGAATTTTTTTCATCTTTTACTATCTCTTCCAATGTAATTGGCTATGAAGGAAAAACTTAGAGCTGTTTTGAAATGTATTTCTCTAATTATTAATAATTTTAAATACTTAAACAGATAGCTATTAGGGGACCTCTCCCCTTTAAGGAACTATTTATTCATATCTTTAAATCAGTATTAAAAATTTTCCCTCAAGACCTGAGGTACCAGACTTTTAACAGAAATATCTTATGCAAAGAATTTTTCCCATCTAATATTTTACTTTATTTTATCTTTAATAATTCTATTTATGTAGGAGGGAAAGAAAGAGACTTTTTAAAGACACTGGATAACTTCAAATTCACAAGAATTTCACTACCCTTAAGAGTTTAACCCTCAACCCCTTACAATCTAGATTACACTCCCATAATTCTAATGAAATTTGGTCTCTCAAAGGTCACCAGTTAAGATGCCTTTGTGGGGAGGAGGCGAAGAAGAAGGGTCCTTAGCTTTTAACCTTCTGTAATATTTGATAATACAGAACAACCCTCCCCACCTTTTCCGGATATTTTTTCTTTGTGGCTTCAAAGGCACTATACTCTCCTTGTCTAAACATGTGCAAGGAATGAATTAATAACAGCATATCATTTATATAGAATTTTAAGGCTTATAAAATATTTTATATATATTATCTAATTTGAGTGCAAGTCACTTGACCTCTCTGAGCCCAAGTCATCACCTGTAAATGAAGACGTTGGACCAGCTCCCCTCCAAGGCCTCTCCAAGCTCTAAATCTAACTCCCTTGCGAAGGCAGGTAGCATCATGCAGCAGCATCCCTCTTTTTCAGAAGAGGAAGCTGTGGCTTAACTAGGTTAGGTCACTGACTAAGGTTACAAAGCTACTCAATATCAGAGTCAACATTTGAACCCAGGTCTTCTGATTCCAAGTCCATTATGAAACTCACCATACAACATGTTCTACAAATATCCAAGTCAGTCCAGTCTAATAAATTGAAGGATCAACTGAAAGGATGGAAACAAAATGCTCTCTACATATATAATTTCAAACAGTAAATAAATAAGACTGTCTGTTTATGGAAGGGAGGCTTAAGAAAACATCTCTAAAAGGAAGGCCTTTAAGCAATAGCCAAATATCCCTCTAAGGTCAGTTCCTTCAAGGACTAACAACTCCCATCTAGGTTGTACTTTAAAGTCCACTTCTCTTTCTCTTTTGATGCCTTATCTTTCTTCCAGTTCCTTAAGGTAGCTATTGTCTAAGAGTCTATCCATCCTTAGCCTCTTCTCTCCCTTGGCAGATACAAATGTACACATATTATCTATATCAAATCGTTTGCCTTCTCAAGGAAGGAAGATAGGTGGCAGGAAGGGAGAGAATTTGGAACTCAAAATTAAAAAAAAAAAAAAAAAAAAAAGAATGCTAAAATTTTTGCATTTAATTGGGAAAATATTTAAATATGGAAAAGACAGACAGTTCCAAACATATATCTTTAATTGCCTAAAAGACATTTCCATTTATTTGGCTCTCTGACACCTCAAAGGCAACATATCCAAATTTTTTTTCATCTTCCCTAAACATGATTCTCCTCCCTTCTAACTTCATGATCCCTGTTAAGAACATCCTCTCAGTCTCCTGATTTTAAGACACAAGTGTTATCTTTTAAGTCTTCTTTCTTCCTTATGTCAAGTTACAAAATTCTAACCATTCCTGCCTATTCAACCCCTATGTTTCTTGGAATCATTTCCCTTTTCTCAATTCTTATTATCCCAATATAGGCCTCTGCTATCACCAAGAATATTTTGTTGTCATTGCTGTTCAGTCATTTTCACTAGTTTTTGGCTCTCTGTCAAATGAGGAAACTAAGGCAGACAAGACTAAGTCATTTACCCAGGGAAACAACTAATAAGGGATATCTGAGGCCAGAATGATCTCAGGAAGATGAATGAGTCTTCCTGACTGCAGGCCTAGCACTCTATCTACTACTGCAGCTTAGCTGCCCTAAGCCTAGAAAACACAAGAGCATAAAAGGCCCTTATCTTTTTACTTTCTCTTCCCTCTAATTCACTCTTCATACTGTCATCATATTTCATCTCAAGAATTCTGTGTTTTAATCAGACTGACCTACTTTTTGTCCCTCTAAATTCCTGTACTTTCCAAATCTCCAAGCTTTTACTTATCGAGTTCAGTTTTTTTCAGTCTTTTCCAACTCTCTTTGACCCCATTTGGGGTTTTCTTGTCAAAGACACTAGAGTGGTTTGCTATTTTCTTCTCCAGCTCATTTTACAGATGAGGAAACTGAGGCAAACAGGGTGAAGTGACTTGTCCAGTATCATATAGCTAGCAAGTATCTGAAATTAAACTTGAACTCAGGAAGAGGAATAATTCTTCCTGACTCTAGGCCCAACTCTATTCACTTTGACTCCTAGCTGTTGATACTGTTCTCTTCCTGAAATACTCATTCCTTCTCTCTCCTTCTACTGAATTCCCATCCATTTTCCACAGCCCAACTCATATAAAATCTCCTTCAGGAAGCCTCCTCTCAAACTCTGCCAGGAATTACCCTCCTCTTTGGATCTCACTTAGAACTGTTTTGGGCCACTACAATGCTGTAAAGTTAAAGTTCATGACACTGTGTATTATAGTTCTATAATGATGTCTCTACAAGTACCACAATGACTAAGGCAACCCATTTTCTAAATGTGTGTCTCTCTTAATACCTATAGAATTGAGCTGGCCTAAAGGAAAAAGATGTAGGATTGCAACACTGTAAAAATAATAAAGCCTCTTGAGAGAAATCAAGAACAAATTCCTTAAAGGTAATTTCAAAAAAGCTACAGCTTCCAACCTGGTTAATAGGTACCTTGTACTCTTGGATATTGTACTCATTAGCAAGGATCTTCTTCTGAGGTAGCTGATGGTTGCTATAGTAGCAAAAGTAAGTTTTATTCTATAATTTGGCTTAACCCAACAAATACTACTTGAGCACTTTTTTGTTTGCAAGCTCCTGCATTTAGCATCACTGGGCCAAGGGTCCTTCTTCCCATGGGAGTTATGGCCTAGTGAGGGAACTGGAATTTATACAAAAAGAGAAAGCTATAAATTATAATACATACATATAACAAACTGAGATTATGGAGCTGGAGAAGAGGTTGCTTTTTACTGCAAGATCTGGGAAAGATTTTTGCAAGTGACAGAATTTGAGCTAAATTCTGAAAGTTGATTCTTTTGACAGGCCCGAGGAATGATTTAGTTCAGTCAGTGCCTTCTGATTCCTAAGGTGTGCTGGTTTAGCTTGAGCCCTTTGGAACAAAAAGATCAGGTAGGGCTGCATTTCATTCAGAAAGAAAAAAAGCCAGAAAGCTCCCCTGGAATGTATGTTAAGAGTCACATGGAGGCTCTGGGAGGAGGGAAAGGGTGCACTTCTCACGTCTGTAGCCAGGCTACAGGTGGGAGTTGGTTGCATGTAATGTTAGGAGCAATGATTAGGCTAAGTGGAAAGGCAACTTAAAAAGCATAAACAATACAAAATCTTGGACTGTGCTTGGATTAAAAAGATCCCACTCACTGAAATTATTCTAAATCACCTATTATATATCCTAAGGATTTCCTACAGCAGTAGTCCTATAGCTTCAGAAATTTAAACCAAGTGGAACTAATCAGGGCAAGCCTCAGTTTGTCCAGAATAGCCCAAGAATGGGATGTCAATAAAGACAAAATATTACATTGGTTTCATTATTTTTTCCATAGTGTGGCTTGTCTTGAGCAGCACTTACATATTTAATGAATTCTCTATCACTACCTATAGGAGCTCAAACAAAAATGACTTGTCCAATCATCCTTTAGATAAGTACAGATCGTAGGAGAGGGATTTTTTAAAAATTAAGATTAAATTAGGGGATTTAAAACTAGATTCTGCTTTAGATTTTTAAAAAAATAAAACTGATGAATTTCATTGTTCTCCCATTTGTATTTTCTCACTCATTCAAAGGAACTATGAAATGAAGCTAGAGACTATCTGTGGAGAACTTTGACCCTTCAGGAGATGTCTCATCCCCAGACTAAGCATCAAGTCTATTTCCATGTCAGATGTTTCCTTTCATTTTACTTCCCCAAAGTCCAAAGCACCAGCAGCCCTCTTGCTCTGTGTTTATCTGCCTTTCCCTGTGGCTCCTGCTCCATCTGGCAAAGAAATCGTCCCCAGGCAACAGCCTGAAGCACCACAAACACAGGACACTGAAGAGAGGCCAGGCAGGAAAGGAGAAAGCCGATATCGCCCTGGATTGCGTGTTCCCTAACAAAAGTGGTACAGAAAACCATCTCCAGAGGCACTGCCGTCAGAGGGAAACTTTACCCCTACGCTGAGGTTCAAGGTCAAGTCCTTCCCGTAAGGAGAGTTCTCTCAGGGTTATCTTATAAGCACAAGTGGGAAGACAAGTTTGCACAGGAAAGCAGCCATCACACAGACTTGCAAGACAGCCTGAGAGAAGATTCTCTCCCAGCAGGTCTCGTTGCCTCCACTGGTAGGACGTAAACACCCACAGGAGTGCAGAAGTGGTTCATAATTAAAAAGAAGCCAGGACCTGAGAAGGGCATTTGGAACCACTAATTGATGTTTATTCTTTCCACTAAAGTTTCTTTATTCCCCAAGAGGTATGTTGTGGCCATTCTCAGTACTATCCAGCAAGTGGACAGGAGACAGAAAGTGGAGAATGATGCTTGCAGCATCAGCAACAAATAGGAGCATGACTACCATTAATTAAAAAAAAAAAAAAAAGCAGTCTGTGATTTAGAGTAGTGCTTTTTTTTTTAATTGTCTAAAAAAGAGATAATGAAAATAAAAAATTTTATAGAAATAAAAACTTCTTGGGGCAGCTGGGTGATACAGTGGATAGAGTACCAGCCCTGAAGTCAGGAGGACCTGAGTTCAAATATGGAGTCAGACACTTAACACTTCCTGGTTGTGTGACCCTGGGCAAGTCACTTAACTTCAATTGCCTCAGCCCCCCCTCCACCCCCAAAAAAGGAAATAAAAACTTCTTTTTCTTCAAAAATGGATATACCACAGACTTACCATCTAGGGCTTCTTCAGAAAACCCCGATCTCTCAGTGTCACTGATACTTTGGTTGTACAAACCAAAGAGAAGGTAATTTGCCAGCTCCTTGCAGCCTTCATTGTATCTGCTGTCAATTCCTAAAAGGGAAAGAAGTCTATGAGCAGTTGCACTATTGAACACCAAGGGAAACAAGAGGCCCTAGTGAATTGCTGTCATTCAGCATTGCCTTGTGTATACAGTACCAGCAAAGTGACAAAGACCTATAAAAAGCTACACTGGAGACCAATTTTAGACCTAGGGAGCCAAGCTGAGCCAATCTTGCTGAAAGAGCAGGAATTCTCGGCATAAAGCCCCTTCAATTGGAGCTGAAAGCCTCCTTTTAGTGAATGCTAGGAGATCCTGTCTCTTCCTCCAACGCGCCTAATTTCACAATATATATTACTGAGATTGACTTCTGCCATGACAACCTGAATGCCTATAGAAACTTGGAGAGATTCTCAAGGAGGTCAGGAATAGGGTTGGGAAGGACCACTAAGGGTTCTGTGGGAAGAGCTCTGGGAGTTGTGGGAACAACAAGAAATAGGCACTCCAAAGTTTTATCAAGATGAGAGGGATGAGATTAAGCGAGGAGGCCTGGAGCAAGGAAGGATGCCAGAAAGACTGGCCCGTGATGACTGCTTCCAGCAATTACTTCACCACTTGTCCAACCTCACGATCCCCGTCTGGGCCTGACTCATCCCCACCACGGCCCCAAACAGTCACACACACACTTTCTCAGACCCATATACACACACACCTCAGTCTGGGAGAGCAGGTGGGAGAGAAAAGCCAAGGCTGTGACTAACCGGAGTAAGGGGGATTATAGGGGGATGGATGAGGGGAAGGAGGGAGGGTCAGCAGCAGAGCTGACACAGCCAGAGGGGACTTGGCCAGGGAGCAGAGAAAGGCCATCAGAAAGGCGGGGGAGCCCAGTGGGAACTCCAATCGGCTCTTAGAGAGTCTACATGGCTCAAGGCCAAAGGCAGCAACAAGTAGGATCTTGAGGAGGCCTGGGCTAGATTGCTTTTATAGCCCGCAGTAGGACCACACAAATGGAACAGGTTCTGGGAGAAAAGCACAGAGGGCACCCACAGTTTCCATACAAGATGGGTCCTTGGGATAATGTGGTGGTAAATCAGGTTCCAAACGAGATTATCCAAGGCTGAAAGAGCCAGCATTCGTGGAGGGAGGAGATGTGGTTGAAGAGAAAGGCTCAAGAGAGGGTCAGGATGTAACAAGCTAATTGGGCTTAGCCAGGTAAAAGACTAACAAAGGATCCTGTTCTGTTCAATCAATAAGTTCCATAATCTATGATATCTAAACACCAAAAGCTGCAATGGGAAAAGGATTGGAGGGGCAACTATTGTCAATTTGGCTAGAAAAATAGATTAACAAGAGTCTAAGGAATTTATGATTAACTGAGAAACC
The DNA here is from genome assembly GCF_048593235.1 of Sminthopsis crassicaudata. Classification (NCBI taxonomy): domain Eukaryota; kingdom Metazoa; phylum Chordata; class Mammalia; order Dasyuromorphia; family Dasyuridae; genus Sminthopsis; species Sminthopsis crassicaudata. The sequence continues at coordinate 194,355,144 of NC_133622.1, forward strand.
AGAATATTCCATAATTCAAACAGCTTTGTATGTCAGAGTATTTCATTAAGTCTTGTATTTGCCTGATAAATAAGGAAAACACCTTGGGTGTTTATTAACTTCACTACTCACATTCCTAACATGCACAGTAGGGTCTGCAATGTTGGCATTCTGAAGAGTAGGAAAAATACTTTTGACTAAGAGGAGTAGCCTTATACTCACACTTGTCATTTGTGCATATAAAAAGGGTGATTGAAAGTCATTTACTATGGCCTGTTTGTCCATTTTTGTCTGAAGAGTCATGAAGTGACAGAATATTCCATAATAGTGAATAGGGTATCTGGTTCCTAAGTAAATGCAAAGCAAAGGAAGCCCTGTTACAATAGTCAGCTCCTGAATCGACTTAGTTGACTTGTTCATGAGCTTTCTGCATGAAGAAATTAGACTACCATTCCCAGCAAAGACTAAAACATTCTGTAAGCCAAGATAGCAAACGTGCACAACTAGATAACATGTATATGGAATAAGTGCAAACATGCAGAATTTAAACAAGCCTCAGATGCTCTTTTATCTGTCCCCCTAACGGTTTCCCAATTATTAAGTGCTCTGCTCCTATCTTGAGAATCTCAAAAATTCGGATAAAAGTGCCAATGATTCCTTAATGAAATACACATCCTAAAATGCCCAGCAGAACCACAGAGTGGGTGAAATCAAATGATGTTGTACTTTCCCGCCTAAGAATGGCCAGACGCTGCCTTTTGGTTTTCTCTGGGCCTGTAGCCCATGACCCCATGCTCCTGACCACCATTCCCAAAGTTCCATAATTGTGGTAGTCCTTTCTGATGGCCTCCCTTTTCCACCCAACAAAAGCTCCTTGGGGCTACAGCTCTGCCCCATTCTCCCCTCTCATCCTATCTCACACCATGACACCACCATACTAGGTTATTCTCAGCATTGTCACCTTTTCCCAAAACTGTTTTTGCCCCAACAGAAAAGATTTCTACTTGGGGTTCTGATGCCTTCATATTTTATTAACCAGGCAGAGACCTGTTCTTTCTCAGACAAGCTAACAGATCATAGCCTGAATCTGATCTCTCAAAGGCAAGTTTAAAAATAGGGTTAACTGCTTTGTGCTTCCTTCCAGCTAATATGTTCTTATATGAACTTTCCTAACAAAGTAATCCTATGACCTAATTCTTTTGCTTAAGACTATATGATTATACAGTAGCTCAGAAGTGAGCTCAAGACATTCTTTAAACCAGAAGGAACCTATCTACAGACACATGAGCTGCCTCTGGGATCCAAGGATCTGTGAAAACAGAGCATTTCTATCAAATCCCTCAGAATATGCAAAGTGTGATGAGAGCCAAAAAAGTTGCATCAACATAAATAACATTCTTGGCATGTCCAGAATCTGATGACATTTTCTTCACTAACACAGAGATGACTTCCCATGGTAACCATGGAAATAACCTACAAAATGAATTCTTTAGGGGATATTTTAAGTTTGAGGTGCTGACAGACATCCAAGAGAAGATATCCAGCAGATGGCCAATTTTTGAGTGGAGTTCAAAAGGATAAGGGCTAGATATATAAATTTAGGAGCCATCTGCAAAGTTTATTCTTAAACCCATAGAAGCTGATATCTCCAAAAAGAGTTATAAAGAAAGAGGGACCATGACAAAGCCTTGAAGAATCTCTACATATATACAAAAAAGAAATTATATATAAGGGATCTTTAAAAATATTTAGAAATAACCATCATATCACAGCAACCAATCAACTAGTAAGTATTTACTAGGCATTGTATTAAATATTATGGACACACACACACAGTGGCTACGAAAATCAGTAAAGATTTAATGTAGAAGGTGGCATTTGATTAATATTTTAAAGAAAGCCAGGATATTTGCTAGAACCAAGGAGCCACAAGTTATGAATCATTATAGGTATTTGACTTTACATTTTTCCTTTTATAAACTTGATCACTGTAAATGTAATAGCACTATAAATTTGATCATTCAGATTGTAAGCTGATCAAAATTGAAATTATAGTAGAAACTTAAAATTTTAAAAAGATTTTCTGTGGGAAGGAAAAAAGAAAAAGTGGCTGTCTTAAAACAAATCATCAAAATGAGACTTGAATGGGTACTTTTGCTTTTGAAAAATGGAATTACTTGGAACTATGCCCAAAAAGTTGTCAAACTGTGCATACCCTTTGACCCAGCATTGCTGTTATTGGGATTATATCCCAAAGAAATACTAAAGAGTGGAAAGGGACCTGTATGTGCCAAAATGTTTGTGGCAGCCCTTTTTGTAGTGGCTAGAAACTGGAAGTTGAATGGATGTCCATCAATTGGAGAATGGTTGGGTAAATTGTGGTATATGAAGGTTATGGAATATTATTGCTCTGTAAGAAATGACCAGCAGGAGGAATACAGAGAGGCTTGGAGAGACTTAAATCAACTGATGCTGAGTGAAATGAATAGAACCAGGAGATCATTATACACTTCAACAACAATACTGTATGAGGATGTATTCTGATGGAAGTGGAAATCTTCAACACAAAGAAGATCCAACTCACTTCCAGTTGATCAATGATGGACAGAAATAACTACACCCAGAGAAGGAACACTGGGAAGCGAATGTAAATTGTTAGCACTACTGTCTATCTACCCAGGTTACTTATACCTTCGGAAGCTAATAATTAATGTGCAACAAGAAAATGGTATTTACACACATATACTGTATCTAGGTTATATTGTAACACATGTAAAATGTATGGGATTACCTGCCATCGGGGGGAGGGAGTGGAGGGAGGGAGGGGATAATTTGGAAAAATGAATAAAAAAAAATGGAATTACTTTTATTAGCAAAAAACTATAATTATAATTTAGAAGGTATACCATTTGTACATATATCTATAAAATATATATACTGTAAATATTTTCTATTTTTGAAAGGACTTTATCTCAACTATATGAAAGTATATGAATTTATCTCAAGTATATGAAATAATCTACTAATAACATAATATCTAGGCATGGGGAAAAAAAGCTGAATTTTTTAAAAAAAGAACTTCTGGGCCGCACTAAACTTTTAGAATATCAACAAACTTCACCTGCAATAATAGGAAATCTGAAAAAGCTTTTCCCAGGGATCAAAGGATTTAAAGGAGCATTGCTTTAGAGTTAGAAAAGTCTACACAAATCATCTAGGGTAGTCTCCTCACTTTGAAGATTAGGAAACTGAGGCAAAGAAGTGATCAAGCTTGTCTAAGGTTACACAGCAGAGTTGGAATCTAGCCTAGTTCTGCTAACTTCAAACCCTGTGTTCTTTCCTTTGTGCTGTCTGTCAGGGGCCTATGCTTGAGACCTGACACACTTAAAGTAAGAATCATTGCCTTGGCCAAAAGATATCATTTATCCCACCCCAACATTAGAGATATAACCTGCCCAGAGTCACACTGGATGTCACAAAAAGACATGAATCCAGTTCTACTGACTCAAAATTTAGTGACTTGTATACCCCATCTATAGGTGCCACAAAGTCAAATTTGTTAACAGGAACCAGATCAGCCTCCAGATAATCTCCTATGGTCCACACTAGGAACTGGATAATGAGAATAAAAAAGTAATGTTGGTAGATATTTTAGAAACAGAAGTTAATGATCCTTGTGTCCTAAATGAAGGAATAGTTATTTAACACCACTGATCTACATTATTCAGAAGCTTGAAGATGACTATGGGAAATATGGTCAATTCTTAATGTACTTAGTTGTAACCCCTCCACCTGTATGAAGAATCACTTTGCTTTTTCTCCAGTGGAATGTTTGACCCAATCACTGGAATATTTCATAGATTGACAGTTAAGGTTATAACCCATCTCTGGTAATGGTGGAAATAAGGCAAAGATCGGCTGAAGGTCCTAAAGGAAAGATCTGGATGATCATATAGTTAGAGAAGGACTTTATGGTACTCTGCGTTCCAGTGATATTGATTTCTTTGATGTTTTCTGCATGAAACACGCCACTTCCCAGTTTCATTTATTTTCACCAGATATGCCCCAAGCTTAGAATTCTCTCCCTCTTAATCTCCATTTTCTGGCTTTCTGGTTCCTTCAAGTATTAGCTAAAATCCCACCTTCTACAAGATGTCTTTGATGATTACCTCTTAATGCTAGTGCCTTTTCTCTTACCCTACACAATTTTTGGGTACACAATTATTTTCATATTATTTTCTCCTTAGACTGTGAGCTCCGTAAGGAAGGGGATATTTTTTGCTTTTCTTATAGCTTAGCCAAGTGCCTGCCCATAGTAGGTGTTAACTAGCTGCTTGTAGACTTGATCCAACCTCCATATCTTACAGATGAGGAATTAAAGCCAATAGAAATTAAATGGTTTTTACCCAGTTATCACACAGCTAGGAAATGTTTTTGAGATTCCTGTTTCCCAAGTCCAGAATTCTAGCCACCACACTATGCTACCTTCCAGAAGAAATATTTTCTGCTGATAAGGACACTGCCTCTCTAAAGGTATTTACAAAGGCCTAAGAGGCTCATTGTACAGAAGGATTTGAAGCTATCTAGAGGGGAAAGGATCTAAATGATTCAGAAGACTCCATGTAGTTCTAGAATTCTTTGGCCTTTGGTCAGCAACATCTCTATCTCGTGGACTGTGTACCCTTAGTTTCTAGATTCCAGTAAACAACATCAGAATATTATTGGCTTTCAGGCTTTAAAATACTCATATCTCTTCAATCATGAGATGAGGTTCCATCTCTTTTCATTTTCCTTTTTCCTCCCACTACTTTCCTTAGTTCTTCCAACTTCACTCAAAAACAATGTCCATGTATACATATATTTTATTTAATTTATACTTTAATATATGTAAAATGTATTGGTCAATCTGTATCAAATTACTTGCCTTCACAAGGAGAAGAGAAAACAGGGAAGGAGAGAACTGGGAATTCAAAAATTTTTAAAGTGAATGCTAGATTTTTTCCTTTTACAAATAATTAGGAAAAAAATTAAATTCAAATCAAACTTAAAAAGCTAGCTAGATGGCACAGTGAATAGAGCACCAATCCTGAAACCAGGAAGGACCTGAGTTCAAATTTGATCTCAGATACAACACTTCCTAGCTGTGTGATCCTGAGCAAGTCATTTAACTCCAATTGCCTGGGGAGAGGGGAAGCTGGAAAGAGAATAAATAAAGAAATTAGAAAATAAAATTTTACTTAAGAAATGGCCTCCCCCAAAACCAGAATGGATCAAGCATATATTCAATGACTCCATGAAACAGCAAGAAATATTAAAATAAAATCCAAACATGGGGCGGGGGAAAGAAAATTAAAGATAACTGATATCTGGAAACTTGGGCAAGAATGGATAATTTAAGAATCATTGGATTTCTTCTTTAAAAAAAAAAACACAAACAAACTTTGGACGATATATTTCAAGATATTTCAAGAAATATCACTGAAAATGACTCAAAGAGTTTTTAGAACCAGAGCGCAAAGCAAGATAGAATCTCTTGAGTGTCACAGCAAAAATCCAGAGCTGTCAAAAAAAAAAAAAATATTGTAATCATCCAAAAAGAAAAGTTTGAGTACAAAGGATTTACTTTGCCTTGGGACAGAACTGTGGAGGAGAGGAGATCCCTAATATAGGGATTCCTCAATGAAAGAATTCTTTTTTGTCTTGCAGAGAGGATCCATTGGAGGTAGACCAGCAGGTGCACTACATGCTTGCTATAACTATACTCCTTTTGTCACACCAAGAAATAAACTTGACAAAAATGGTCATTAAGAATAATACCAACATCAGCAGCCAAAGTAGAAGAGTGGCTGTTGCTGATAAATGTACAAGGGACAACCAGGTCCTGGGAGCCCAAGACTTCCTCTGTGGGATTCCTGGAGACTTACTCCAGCCCCCTCCCAACATCATCCTATTGCAGGAGTCAGAGCCACAGTGAGTAGGCCGAGGGTGGGACGCAGAAGGCCCTGCAATGCGCTTCCCCTTCTGCAGGTGATTGCCCTCAGTCTCCGCAGGGCCAGCGGAAGCAGCACTACCTGCCAGGGCACCATCTACCTTCTTCTGGGCAGTAGTCACAGCACAGATCAGCCGGAGTCATTCTCCAAAGCTGTCATGGATGACCTTGCCAAGAAGCATCCCTGACAATCTTGGGTCCTTTCAATGGGCATACTTCAGAAGCTCAGAGCCACACCCCACCAAAAACTTAAGTGTTCAGCTTATGACAGAGACACTGCCCATGGAAAAACTGCTTAACCCAAGAAGGAGGTTGAAAATGGTTTGTGATGAAATAGCTATGTTCCCCACATTGTGTCCCAGGGTCACGGGGCTGCTAGCTGATTTCAAGTTATCTTAGAAGCAGAGACCGTGATTAGAAGCTCAAACACTTCCATAGTGCAACTGCCTTCTTTTCTTTTGTCTTCTCTGAACTTCAAGAAGCTGATAAGGTCTAGAACAAGTTAGCATGAGCCACCGGTGCAGCTTGACTTAAGTGGAAATGATCCAGCTCTTTCCTGCTCACTGCCCGAACCAACACTTGGCTTCCATCAGTTCCCCAGACATAGATTCATACTGTTCCCTGGTTACACAGTGAGTACTAAAGAGGCTTTCATGATTTACACTGCCTGTAAGTCTCCTGGAGGTACTGCTACAGTCTACCCTAGGAAGAATGACTTTTGGAGACAAGCAAGCAGATGGTGCTAACTGAATAGGAAAGAGTCACTGGTGCTCAGAGGTGGGAGACAAATGTGAGGAGACAATGGGAAAGGAGGGGAGAGACTATGTATGAAGTTGAGAGGAGAGAGAAAAGATGGAAGGCACTGTCAGCAAGTGAATTAGCCCGGATCTATCCTCTAGCTAAGAACACTGAGCATGTAGAGCTTCATTTCTATTCAAATCACACATCATTAATTCGATCCATGTTCATCTTTATACTTCTACAGTTATAACAATACAACAGACACAGACAGCTCTGAATTACAATCAAATCCATGAAATCCTTGAAAACCAACTTGCCTTTCTGGGGGAAAAGAAATCAGAAGTAAAGAACAACAATCTAGAGAGAACACAAGCAAAAATTCCTCCCAATGTACATTTAGCTAAGTGCCAGCTCTCAACCAAAATCTTTCACTGCAAAATTTATAAGGAGAATTTACATTTTGAAAGTCAATGAGGAGGGAAGACATTAACATTTTCTCTGACAATGAGCAAATTCCTAGAAAGAGATTTATATAATTTACAGGAGACACTACCTCCCTAGAAATTAAATCAATCACACTACTTCATGAGCACATTTAACAGAGTTAGAGCACAGGATTAAGTTATAAAATTTCTGATTAATAAGCATCATTTATTTGGTGCATAAAATATATTTCTAGCTACATAATTAGTCATTTATATCCATTTCAATTGCTTGAGATAAGCAAACAACTAATATAAATAATAGGGACTTTGCAAAAGGAAGCCTAAATAAACCCAAGCAGCTTCTCAACAACAGTTAAACCTTTAGGACTAGAGAAAGTAGTCATGTTAAAGTAAAACAAAAGCCAAAAAGAACTGCTTTGGGGGAACATCAAACATTTTTATTAAGAAGCATAATCTTTCTTTTTTCTTTCTCTACACACCTCAATATTTGGGGGAAGGAAGACAAAGACTGGGTTTTCAAGTAACCACACTTCATATAGCATCTTCCAACATTTTCCTGTTCTGTACTTTCCCTTTTTTCCCCCCATAACTTCTAAATAAACTATATTATGCTTTTATATGGTTTTAAGCACTTGTGATATTGAGAGAGGTCTTTGATAAGCCTGATACATCTTAATTCAAGGCCAAGACTTCTATCCATATCGTTCAACTCTGCTTCCTATTACTTTTTCCACAGTTGGGAAACGTAATTTTACATGCCTAGTGCCCCAGAGCTAACAATAGGTGATTCAATCTAGAGGTCATTCTCTAATCACTATTGTGAAGCTGTGTTATTTATTTGGGAGTATTGAAAGGAGCACTGACATTAAACTAGTGAATATGATTCTTTCATGTGAAAGTGGGAAAAATATCTCACCACCATTCCACTCAACACCTCTGCTGCTTTTAACATTCTTGTCCACTTCCCACTCCCATTGAATACTCTCTCCTTCGATTTCTATGATGTTGTTCTTTCCTGAATCTCCTATATCTCCTTTTGCTAAATTATTTCTATCCCTTATTTGCTTGCTTGGGTATATGCTAAGCCTCCATTCCAGGATTTCCCTTGTTTCTCCATACTTTCTCCCTTGAGAGAAATTTAATCTCTTAGATTAAATTACTATTTTCTACACAGATGCTTTCTTAGTATTACTTTTACACATCTTATGTATTACCATATATATATATATTACATATTTTTCCCTAAACATCAATTTTGCACTGTCACTTACCTGCCTTCTAAGCATCTCCAACTAAGAATCTCATTGGTAAATATCTAGAACTTGACAAGTATAAAACCAAACTCATCATTTTATCCCCTAAACTTAACCCTTCTCTGAATTTCCTTTTCTTCTGAAGGTCCCAGTATGTTTCCAAAAATCCAGGTTTACAACCTTGACGTTACTCTTGACTTCCCCAATTCCATTCAATTTTCAAATTCAGAGCACTTTAACTCCTTCCATACCATCTGTTCAACTCATCCCTAAGTCTCTACTCAGTTTAGACCATATTTGCCTCTTCTCTCAACTATTGTAATAGCCTTCTAATTGCCCTCCTTGGTTCTAGGTTTTTCTTCTTTCTAGTCCAACTTCACTGCTGCCAAAATAATTAAGGCACTAGTTTGATCCCTTTCTTTCACTTGTTTAGTAGTCTTTTTTTTAGTAGTGCTTTTAAGCTAAAACACCAACTCCTCATCCTGACAGTTTACTGTCTCCACAATACAGTTCCAATCTATCGTTCCAGTTTTATTTCTCATCACTCCATTTCATGTACACACATTTCATGCAGAATAGACAACCATTCCTTAAATCTAGCAATCTATCTTAGAAATCCACATCTTTAATAAATGCATTCCTTGTTCATCTCTACCTCTCAGAATCCTCATCTTCCTTCAAAATAAGGCACAACTTAGATGCTGCAACCTACTCTGTTCTATCCATGTCCAAGTTGTCATGCTCTTTCCCTGCCCAAATCATCTTAAATTATATAATTTAACATAATAAATCTATACATATATTTCTAGATAAAGAGATAAATGTCTTCCCCTATATAAAGTAAGCTTCTTAAAAAAAGGTATTCTCTTCTTTCATGCTTAGTATAATATCTGGTACATAGTAAGAACTGAGTGTTTGTTTAGTTAAAATAGAATTGAGCCACCAGATCAAATGAATCTCCTCCGATTCTTAGGAGAGTCAGGTAGTAAAAGAAACATAGCACTTGCCATCTAGGGGAGGGGTGGAAGGAAGGAGGGGAAAATTTGAGCACAAGGTTTTGCAAAGGTCAATGTTGAGAAATTATCTTATGCATATGTTTTGAAAATAAAAAGCTTTAATAAAAATAAATTAAATTAAAAAAAAATAAACTTAGCAACACTCAACAGAAAACCAAGATGTTTCCACCCCTTTTGCTTTCTGATTCTTAAAAGTACTAACCTAAAATGCAGAGAATGCCATCCGGCTGAGACTTGCTGCTTTGAGTCAGGATGCTTTGAATTTGGCGAAGTCGACTGCAACTACAAAAAAAAAAAAAAAAAAAAGTGCATTCAATGATACTGGACCATGATGAGTACGATGACATATATTCAAGTCCTCAGTCAAATAACTTAAGATGTTACACTTGAAAAGGGATACAAAGACATTGCAAAATGCAGAAAAATCAAAAATTCTAAAAGGGATAAACTATAGCTTATTTAATTATTATTTTTATTATTATAACCAGACTTTTTTGTAGTGTATAGAAAAAGAGGCACACTGATACACTATTGGCAGAGCTGTGAATTCAACCTATCCAAAAAGTGAATAAAATGTTCACATTCTTTTCCCCAAAAATCCCATTATTCGGTGCCAAGTTGTGAAAGGCTTTATTCAGTCAGTCAATATGTATTTATAAGTATTTATTAGTTGCTTATATGTATCCGATACTGTATGTGCTGGAAATATATAGAAAGGCCTTCAAGGAGTTCACAATCTATATGGCAATAGAGAAGAAATGATATTTAAAACCTTAAACAGTATAACTACTCAAATAATAAGCATTTGCTACTTTTTTTTTCCTTCAGAAATAGTAATCATCCTCAAAACTATTCTTTTAAACCTGGCTAACCATAAGCCTGAATCATCTGGTTTTTTTCTCAAGAGTACAGAGAATTTAAACATGTAATTTCCAGTTAAGATAAATCTAGCAAATGAAAGCCAGTTTCATCAATTTGCACCAACGAGGTTTCCATATAATCAGCCCAAGATTTCCTTTCTAATTCTGTTTTCATGAAAAACAAACCAAATTTTCTATCAGAATAGTTAAGGGAAAGGTGATCATTGTCCCATTTCCCCACAAGTAATAAAACTTGAAGTAGATCCTCCTGTTACTTGGAAGAAATGAAGCAGCCCCAGAAAAGGAGAAGAAATTTATCCAACTTTCCTTCTCTTCAGTTCAGAAGACTTAAGCTGTTTGGAGGTGGGGGGAAATAAAACTTGTTCATTTGTCTATGAAAATCTCCTAAATCATCTAAGAGAAGATTCTGATTGTTGCACCATCCTTAACACACAAAACAGCTCACACCAAAAAGTGCACTGGAGACAGCCAAATGAAGAGGTACAAATTAAGTCAGTCCCTTTGGGCAGCTTGGCTTATAGGCTTATGCCTCTGAACTTCATCTCCCGGAGAAAAGAAAACATCAAGAGAGAAGAGAAAGAATCCTAAGGAGCAGGCATGCCTTCTGGTTTCCTCAGATCTCTAAGGCATAAAGACTGACTCAGCAAGCCTCACTGTGCTGGCCATATTTGAGCAAGTGAAGCATTCAGCAGCAGCCAGAGCATCTTGGCCCACCAGCCTACTGGGAGGGCTTGGGGTAGGGAAGGGGGAGGGGAGGGGCAGGGACCGTTAGCTTATAAACTTTTTGGTTCTCCTGAAGAGCCATGTGACCAAAAGGATCGTGAGCTCAAGGAAGCCGCTTCCCTTCTTGGTGGGAAGCCAGAAATATAGAGAGGGGACTAGCGAACAGTCACTCTTCTTTCCTCCTCTCTGACAGATGAATTCAGAGCAAGGACCAGAAATTTAGGAAACATCTCCCACAACAAGGACAGCCTCTTTCTGGAGCAAGACCTTGGGCCATTTGGAATCTCCCTCTCTCTTGTCAGACAAAGGAAGCTAACGTCATTCGTTGGCAAAAGCCTCTTCCTCTGTTTCTCTTCCATCTGTCCCAACTATGCTTAACTTGCCATTTAAGCTGGTTAAAATGGAGGAAAGGAGCTTAATCTGTAGCCAGAACCCTAACCGCCTTGGTAACAAATGACAAGGTGGTTAGGAAGAAAGAATTTTGTGAACCTGAATGCACTTGAGAAATCTGAGATAATACTAATTATAATAGACTGGCATCTGGTTTAAATTGAAGTTCACAGTAAAAGCTTCATGAAACAAGCAGACTAAAACCAAGCTCCTTTCTACCCGAGTTTTCCTAACAATTTTGGAGCAGTCTATCTTTACTTACTATTATGGCACATTTCTAAATAATCTGGGACTGTCTTGTTGAGCTGAGTTACCTCTTCCAAATGGAAGACTTCTTTTACTCTTTATTTCTGGCATATATTCTCCTATGTACATGTCCTCCGATTTCAATTTAGATCTATTTATTATCAATTTAGATTGAACGGGTTTATGTGCTAAAAATAAATTTTAAAACAGATGGATGGATAGAGACAGAGGTATATGGATATATAAAACATTAAGATTTGCCGAGTGTTTTTCTCACTACAGGCTAATGAGGGGGATAGGTCTGGTATTCTCATCTGTCCTTGGTAAGTGAGACTCCTAAATCTAAGTTAGGTCTTGACTCTTGCTGCTCATCACATCCTCCTCTCTCTCTCTCTCTCTCTTTGTATTTATCTGGGCACAAGGATGCCCAGAAAGAAAATCTAGAGTTTCCTCATCTGTAAAATGAGGAGTGACTTGAAGGTGCCATCAAAACTTAATTTGTGAGCCAAGAAGCATAAGACAAGGACCACAAACAGTAACTGATTCTTCCATTCTGGTCAGAAGGCAAAAGAAGCATCCAAGAGGAGCTATATTCCTTTCCCAAAGCTGTGTTTTATACTCTATTTTAAAAGGAGCCTTACTAGCTTCTCCTGCCATGAGTTTCAAGTCCTATCGCTAGTCTGGAGGAGTGCAGGTGGGGGTCAGAAAAGCCCTTGTCCTTGTGGGTATCTGATGCTACTCCACAACTGATATCCACTCACCCACTAGGTCCCTCAATAAATGCTTGCTAGCTGGCTGTCAGTTGCCAAGAAAAACACAAGAACCTTTGTAATTTGGTGAAAAGAAAGCTACAGCCTATAAGCAGAGCACAGCATCGCAAAGCCCTTCGTAATCAATGCCTGTGAACAAGGACCAACAAGGCAGTCAATTGTGAAGGGCACCGTCCTGACAACAAGGAGTGGGGGAAGGCCCCAAGAGCCCAAGTTCCCTTGGGTGCCAGCCTCAATCACCTCCTACAGATAGCATTACCAGCAGACAGGGAGGTTAAGTCTAGGATCCAGTCTTTTCAAAACTCTAAAACCTAGAGAGAGCTAAAACAGATACATAAACTATGAGTCACTCCCCAGAAAGAGTCAGAGGATATGAACAGTTTCTAAAAGATGAAATACAAACTGTCAAGCACCATAATGGAAAAAAAAAAATCTCAAATCACTAGCCATCTGATGGCAAAGGCAGTAAAAAACAAAAATAGGAAATGTTGAAGGGGATGTCAAAAGATAGGCATACTAATACAACAATGTATTGGGGACAGAGTTCATTTAAGATGATATTATTTACCTGGGAGAATATTTCTCTTTCTTCTTATCATAGCCCTACTCTCTGGCATGGTATAATAGTAGACATGGATTGGAAACAGAAAACCTGGAGCTCTGCTTCTAATTCACTATAAAACCAAGAATGATTAATTTCCCCATCTCTGGATCTTAATTTATTCATTTATAAAAATCAAATTTTACCAAGTGCCTACCTACAATGTGTTAGGCACTTGTACTAAGCACTAGGAACACAGAAGGAGAAAGAGACTATCCCTGCCTCGAGAAGTTTACAAACTAATGAGGGAGATAACATGTAAACACATATACAAACTATATACAGAATAAATAGGAAAGCTTCCTATAATTCAGAGTTATGTGGCAGTCACAGTGGTTTGTCTCTTTATCAATTGGTTATAGACAGAAGGCTTTCCACTTTAAAACCCTCTTTTCATTATAGGTATAATGAGATAAAATATTTTATTTTTATATCTTGATTCCAATTGACTATGTTACAAAGCAAAAATTTTTAAAAAAGATTAAAAGTTGCACATTTGCACAGTAATTGTTGCATGGGCAGCTGTGAATGAAGTAAGCATTTTAAAAAGGACAGGAAGAATAGAGATGACTGTTGGGAGTTTCTAAGTTGTGCTGGTTGCTAAGAAGCCAAAAAGCATAAGGTCAGAAATGCAATTAGATATATTTTTTTGAAACAAGTACAAAAGTGGCAGAAATTCCCCCTTGTCCCCTCTCCCCCCCACCCCAGCAAAATCAGCTTCAACTGGTGCTTCATTGAGCTGGCTGCCTTGAAGAGACAAAAGAGTCAAAATATGAACCTAAAGCTGCCACGGAGGTTTCAAGAATGAGAGCCACTTTCCCCAAAGCCCTGGATTCCTCTTGGCCCAGCTGAGTGTTTTACAAGAGGCCAAGAGTCTTACTGACATGGATCTTTCCTCCTGTTGCAAAGGAATGCTCTCAAGACATCTCTGGTGGTACCAATGGCAGGCCTAATCACACCTAATCACTATGAACGATGGTGGCCCGATTTGTGTAAATGGTTCACAGAAGATCCAACAAACTCAATTTCTTTCATCAAGTAGTTATTAAGCATACACTACATGCATGGCATTGTTAGGTGCATGGATAACATAAGGAATAAAAACAAAAACAGTCTCTGTCCTCAAGAAGCTTGCACCTCACTGTGAGGATGTAACATTTCCTGAAACATCTTGCATTAGATAAGTTTTAGGAAGGAGAAGAAAGCACTAATAAGTAAGGGGAATGAGAAGAGTTTTCCTACAGGAAGAGGTACTTATTTGAGTCTAGAAGGAAGTTAAAGATTCTAAATGATAGAAAAAGGAAAATACATTTCATGTGTGGGGATACAGCCTTTACAAAGGTATGAAGTAGGAAATGGAAGGCTGTCTGACTGAAGCATAGCATACATCAAATCAAATTATGTAAAGGCAGCTACAAAAAAATTAAGGAAGGAGGGTATCACATTGTGAAGGACTTAAAAAAAATTTTTTTAAGACAAACTATACCTAGTGATTTTCAAAAGTGATATACAAATTCACTTTTTATGTTTTATGTACATGGAAGTGCTCATTTTATTTAGTACTTAAATTCAGAATTTAAAAAAAATAAATTTAAATTAAAAAACAAAGGCTCATGGGGTGGTGGTGATGAGGAGGAGAGCATATCTGGAAATGAGTATGTTGTGAAAACCAAAGGCATTTTGGGTGTCATCTGCATAGAGATGATAAACAAATGCATAGGAGCTGAAATCACCAAGAGAATGTGGAAAGAGGACCTAGACAAGTCAAAACAAGAGGAGGGCTCAGGGGAGAGCTTGGGAGGACACTTGTGGGTAGGGGGCAGGACAGATCTATCCAGCAAAGCAGATAGGTAGGAGGAAAATGAGGAAAGCGATGGAACTAGAGAAGGAGGGAGTCAGTATACTCTACCAAAAGCTACAAACAAGAATTATAAAGATTGAAAAAAAGACATTCAGATTTAACAAATACAAGATCATTGGTAAATTTGGAGAACACTATTGGTAGGAGCTGAAAGTTAAATTGCAAGGGACTGAGAAATGGAATAGGGTGTGAGGAAGTAGAACCAAAGAGAGTAGACAAAATTTTCTAGGAGTTTGGTTGTAAAAAGGAGGAGAGAAATAGGATGGTAGTTTTTGAAACAAGTACAAAAATTGCAGAAAACCCCCAGCAAAACCAGCTTCACCTAGAGCTTCATTAGGTTGGTTGGATTTATTTTTTAACAGAATTCTGAATCCAAGTTGCCAGGGAGTTTCAAGAATGAGAGACATTCCCCCCCCAAAGCCACGGTTAGAGAGGATTGAGGGTCAGGGGAAGGGTCAGGTTTTTTGGCAGCAGGAAAGGATCTAGTAGAAAAAAAGAAGTAGGATGATCAAAGGGTTAAGTTCCTGAAAGAGTCAGAAGGGGGCTAGCCTTGGCAAGAAAGGTCTTATCTTCAGAGACTGATGGAAGGAGAGAATGAAAGAGAAGAGGGAATTCAGGGCAGATGGCCTCTTTTCTTGGTGAAGTAGCTGTGCTCTGCTGAGAGGAAGGAGAAAGGAGTGGTGAAGAGGCTTAAGGAGAAAAGAAGAGGTTTAGAATGGCTGATATGGAGAGGGAGGGTTGATATAGAAAATCAGTCAGGAGGAATGCCCCAGGGAGAGCCTGGTTGAAATTAGGTGACAAATTTATAGTGGATTCAGGAAGCATGGCTGTGGGACCTTCTCCAGCATGGTCAACGGCAAATGAGAAACATCTAATGAAGTAATAATAACACTGTCAACTGACCTCCAAAAAATGGCTAAGATGGAACGATGAAGTATTCAGATATCAGGAATAGCTGGGGCAGAAGCACAAGTTGGGCAAGAAAGGAAAGTGGGAGCAACATTATACAGTAAGCTACATGCATATGAGAAACCCCAGGAACCAGAGCAGGCAAGGCAGAGTAGGTGGGAAAAGATCATCAGGGACAGAAACAGAACAGATACTGTCAGCGGGATACAATACCAAACACACTAAAGGAAGGAAAGAATAAAAGGTTCAGGAAACAGAACATTCAGCTGGCACGAAGGTGTGATAAGCAGTTATGGGGAGGGTTGTCAGGACATCCGATAGAGCTCTCTCTCTGCCAAAAACAGAGCACCTACTAATTTTTTGACTTGCCTTAATGATAATTTCATCTTTGAAAAGAAGGAGGAAACAGCAAGGAAGGAATACTTTAATTTTAGATTTGATTTTTTACCAATAGAGAAGTATGGGAGGTAAGAGTGAGAGAAGAGTGGGAATGAGTTTGGGCTCAATAAGAGGAGAAAAGAGGAGACAAAGCCATGGACCACAAAGAAGGGGGTCCACCTGAGGCTATGTATGCACCATACATTTGCACCCAGTGAAATCAGCTCTCCACCACTGAGCCCATGCAGCCTGGTCTGTTTGGGCCTCCTTCCAAACTAGAATTCAGGAGGCTGAAGCTATCGTGCTTGTTTGCAAAAGTCATACATTCAAAATTAGCTGAATACAATCAGCCAACCTTGGGAGGAAAATGTTTGTCCTTCAAAAATCCCATTTCTCAGGCAGTACTACGTGCTATGATAAACGTACTATTTAAAACAAAATTATCTATATCAAAAAATTTAAATAGATGAAGGTCAAATCCTTTTCTGGATAAAACTAAAACACAAGGTTGGATGTAAATCAAATTTTTATTAGGAATCAAATAATTTTTTAATGTTCTACAAGCAGTATTTAAAGGAACTCAACTCCTTCAAGGGAGGAAGTAAATCATTTTGTTAATTATCAAATTTATATTTGGGTTTTGTACTTTTTTTAATTGGGCTGATCTAAACAGGAACTGGAACAACTCCTCTGTTATTGATTTAGAACAATCAATTCATCAGTAACGGTTATCAAACATTTATTATGTGCCATACAGCACTAAGCACTGGAGTTACAAGGAAAGCAAATTTAAAAAAACACAAAACAAAAAACCCAATGTCCTAGAGTCTTTGCTCTCAAAGATTTTACACACAGTAATGCAAGAGAGAACATAACAATCAGTAGCAGAGAGGCAGTGGTGTAGTGGATACTGACTGGGGAAGTCCTATTACCTAGCCCTCAATGCCCTAGGAAACTTTTAAGACTCTTCAGAGGCAGAGAAGTTACCAATGTGTACTGGAAGAGGGAGTTTCTCACTGGTCACTCCCCTTCAATGATAAAATCACAGGCCTAGTTTTTTTAAAAAGTCCCAAATTAAATGGGTACACACAAGATACAGATAGGTAGGAGGAAAATGAGGAAAGACATTCAGATTTAACAAATACAAGATAATTGGTAAATTTGGAGAAAACAGTTCCATTTATTGGTGGAGCTGAAAGTTAGATTGACTAGACCAGACAGAGCAAACCAACAAGGGAAAAACACATTGGTCTGGTTTGAAGACTATCCTCTTCCCTCTTACAAAAAGTCAGAATACATCTTTCTCAAATCATGAGGTACTATTTTTGTTTTTCAGGCTATTTCTAAGAGTAACTGAGCCATCACCTCTGCTGGTTCTTTCAGAACCTGAAGATGGGCTTTATCTGAGCCAGGTGCCTTGAATTCATCAAGGGGGCTTCACATTCTATTCTTTTGTGCATCAACTAACTCCCTCTTGAAGTCATTTTTGTTTGATCATTTCCAATACAGACCTCATTCTGCTTAGCAAAGAAAACCAAAAACTAAATCAGAATGAAATTCCTAGGCTTCCTTCCTGTCATCATATATCCCTTCTACTTTAAGCAAAGGTCCTGTTCCTTTTTAGATTCTTTTTCTCTCAATGGAATTTTAAAAACAAACCAAAAACACCCATCTTTTTGCTGTCCTTAGCTTCTCACACCTCTCCTAACATTTTTATAGGATCATCCACACCCTTATAGTCATACTCTTAGTTGGTTTTGTTACCTTTTATATCTCATCTTTTAAAATCTAAGTTATTTGGTGACTTTCCAGCATAGAGGTCTTTTCAGACAAATCCCATTTCTCTCCTCATTGGAATTATATCCATTTGTGCCTTAAACATTTCCTTCTTAAGTTTCTTCCATACTCATTATCTTTGTGCCATTTTGGTCTGCAGGAGCCTACTTAAATTTCCTCCAATTACAAGAAAAATGGTGGAGAATCTGACTACAACAGGGATGCTGGGAAAGACAATGAGTTCTGCTTCAAACATGCTGAGTTTGAGATGTCTTTGGAACAGGCCACTAAACATTTCTGAAAGTTAGTGATGTAGGACTAGAGGTAAGAAAGGAGTAGGATTGGATATATAGATTTTGAAGTCATCTGATTAGAGAGGGTCACCGAATACTCAGGAGCTAAGATGATTACTAGTTTAGAGAATAAAAAGGAAATGGCCTAAAAAAGAACCCTGGGATATACCCACACAAAGGAAGCAGTACAAGGATGGTGATCATGGTAAAGAAGTCTGAAAAGAATCAGGTAAGAAGAAAAAGAAGACAAAGTCCTGTCAGAAGATATCGGCAGTTTTCAGATGAAGAAACCAAAGTTATCTACTGTCCTATGAAAAGTGCTCTAAATCATTACTGATTAAAGAAAAGCAAACTAAAGTAACTGAGCTACCACTTCAAACCTATCTTACTATTATGACAAATATGGGAGGGACATGGGAAAAATATAGGTCACTAATGCCCTGTTGCTGGAATTAAAACTGATCCTCCCATTCTGAAGAGCAATTTGGAATTATGGCCAAAGGGCTATAAAACTATGCATATCCTTTAATTCAATAAAACCACTACTAGATCTATATCCCAAAAAAAGATTAAAAGGAAAAGGACCTATGTGTACAAAAATAGTTACAGCAATTCTTTTTGTGATGGCAAAGGATTGGAAATTGAAGTGATGCTTCTCAGAATCCCACACAGAGCATATTCTCTGGCCAGGAACAGTAATTGCAATTAAATGTTTGAAGAGGCAGCTGCTACAGCAGCAAGAACTGGTCTGGGAATCAGAAGACCTAGGTTCCAATTCCAGTTCTCCTAATTACCAATGTGAATGAATCATTTCATCTTTCTGGGTCTTGGTTTCCTTATCTTTAAAAAATAAGAGGGCTGGACCAGATGACCTCCAGGATTCCTTCTAGATCTCAATTTATGACTCTAAAAGTATCATGCTCTCTCCCTTGTCTCCTATGCTTGCTGCCAAGGCTTTGTCTCCAAATTGCAACTCTTCTACGTCTGCTTTACCTGACTCATTCTATTTTGAAACTATGAATGGCACTTCTTAATCACTTGCTTATTTACAGTGATTTGAAAGTAGGACTGCCATGTTTTATCTCATCAAGAAATGGGGTATTCTTAAAAATTGAGCAATGTTTTAAAAGAGGCAAATTTTAGCAGAGGCATCCAAACATGAAGTAGGATTTCTCTGAGGTAGCTTGGTGGTACAATGGATAAAGCACTGTACCTGGAGTTCAAAAAGAATTGAGGTCAAATGTGGCCTTACACACTTAATAGTGATAGTAAGGAAATCACTCTATCATTTCCTTATCTGTAAAAATAGGAATGAGTTTCAACATTGCAAGGTCACTATGAGAGGCAAATGAAAAAACATTTCAATAGCATTAAATGAATAACCATTTTTCCAAAAGGTGGTAAAAGAGGAAAACATGTTTCAGGTACCATGTTATAAGATTCCACTGAGAATATAGTTCTAATTGCTCCATCCAAGGCATTCTGTGTTATGCCATAGCTATAAAAGAATCATCAAAATGATGATGTATAGAAGAGAAAACTCTTTTTTTTCTAACTTGCCAGATCTATTGATGGTTGGACCATGGGTCTGAGAGACTCACATGGTAAGAGTTGTCCTTTATGTTACACTTGAGATTACAAAGTACTTTGTATGACTTAACATATTTGATCTGCATATTATAACATAATTAACATGTGTAACACTGCTTGCCATCTAGGGGAGGGGGTGGAGGGAGGGAAGGGCAAAATCGGAACAGAAGTGAGTTAAAGTGATAATGTTGTAAAAAATTACCCATGCATATGTTCTGTCAATAAAAAGTTATAAAAAAAAAAAAAAAAGGAAATTGAAGTGATGCCCATCAATTGGGAAATGGCTGAACAAGCTGTGGTATATGATTATGATGGAATACTATAGTGTGCTATAAGCAATGATGAGCATGATGCTTTCAGAAAAGCCTGGAAAGACTTACATGAATTGATGCAAAGTGAAGTGAGCAGAACCCGGAGAACATTTGTACATGGTAATAGCAATATTATAAATGATCAACTGTACATGACTTACTTATTCTTAGCAATACAGAGCACCACCAAGATAATTTCAAAGAAATAATAATGAAATATACTATCCAATTCCAAAGAATTGATAGTCTGAATATAGATGAAAGCATGTTATTGTTTTTTCATGGGTTTTTGTTTTAGTTTGTGTTTTCTTTAACATCATGATTAATATGGAACTATATTGTGCATGACTACATATGTATAACCTATATCAAAATGCTTGCTTCCTCAAGAAGAAGGGTAGGGAGAAAGAGTATTTGGAATATAACAATTCTTAAGGAATTGTTTTTATGTGTAATTATATATAAATGTATAAAAATATATATATTTAAAAAGTAGGAAAGCTCGGGAATGAGAGAATGTTCAGAAAGGGTGTGTCAATGGTGTTAAATGCTACAAAGAAGACAAGAAGGATGCAAACTCAGAAATGGTTTTGGAATTTAGGAATAGAGAAACAGGTCGCGTAGAGTGGCTAGAACACCAACCTAGAGTCAGAAAGAATGAATGCAAATCCTTAGTTTATTAACTGTGTGATCTGAGCAAATAACTTAGTTTCTGTCTCAGTTTCCTCAACTGTGAAATGGGGATGATAATGCTGCATCTATTAGAGGGTTATTGTAATAATCAAATTAGATAAATATTTGTAAAGTGCTAGTCACAGTATCTGGCACATGGAAGTCACCACTTAAAAATGCTTATTTCTCCTTTCCCATGAACAGTTTCAGTTGAGTGGTGAGGATGAAAGGCAAATTTCAAGGAGCTGAGAAGTGAGTGAGAAGAGAGAAAATGGCAGCAACTTGTGTGGATATATTCTTCTAGGAGTTAAGCTACAAAGAATAGTAAAGACCAAAAAAAATAGCTTAAAGAAACAGTGAAACCTAGTGAAGATGTTCTTTTCCACTTTTTAAATACAGACATCTGAGCAAGTTTCAAATTCATCGAATTATTCTATCTAGGTTCACATATATTCTCCCTTGTTCACAAAGATATCATGAGAGACTCTAATCAAATGCCTTCCTAATAGTACCTTCAATGTCTCCAACATTTCCCTGATCTACAGATCTGATAACCCTATCGAGAAAGGCTACTGGGAAGATTGAATATGACCTGTTTTTGAGGAGCCCACGCTGCCTCAGTGATCACTCCCATAAATAGTCATAAGCTATTCCTTTAGTAAGGCTTTCTGGGATTTTGCAAAGAATTCAAGTCAAACTCACTGACCAAGAGGCAAAGTCAGGCAATCTGTCTCCTGTTCACCACAATTTCTTAGGAATCACCAACCTACAATTCAACCACATTCCATTTCCACCTAACATTTATTTAAGTGACTGATATTGCAAGGCACAGTGCTAGGGGTGCCATTATGCAAAAAGTTTACTTACCATCTACTAGAGGGATGGGATAAGTGCACAATTACAAGTCAAATTGACTAAGTGCATAGGAGGGGTCAAAATTCTGACACATTCACCAAAGGAAATCTCCCTTCTAGCTAGCAGAATCTGGAACATCTTGGAGGAAGTGGTAGCATCTAGTCTGGGACATTAAAAATAGGAAAGATATATATCAAGAGAGAAAAAGGGGCTCATGGATTCTCATTCAGATATGGAGGACAATATGAGCAAAGTCACAAAGGCAGAAGAAAAAATTGTAAATACATTTTGGCCAACCCTAGAATTCATGAAGAACCAAGAAATAAGGCTGCAAAGGTAAACTGGAGCCAGATTTTGGAAGCTTTTGAAAGCCATCTAAAGGGCTTCTGTTGACTTGGAAATTCAGAGCAGCAGATTTAGAGTCTCAATGGTGATTAGAAATAGGATATTTCTGCTTTGGATATTGGATTTGGCTAAGTGACTTGCCCAAGTATTAAAGACGACATTTGAACTCAGGTCCTCCTGATTTCAGGCCAGGAATATGCCTTTAGAACACTCGTGCGGCAGAACAGTGATCCAAGACAATCTTAATAGACTTGTGATGGAAAATGCCATCCACATCCAGAGAAAGAAGTATGGAGACTGAATGCAGATTGAAGCATACCAGTTTTAACTTTTGTTGGGTTTTTTATTTCTCATGGTTTTCCCCTTTACTCTGCTTTTTCTTTCATGACATGACTAATATGGAAATAAACTTAACATGATTGTACAAGTATAACATATCAGATTGCATGCTGTCTTGAAGAGAAGGGAGGAAAGATTAAGGAGGGAGAAAAATTTGGAACTCAAAATCTTATAAAAATGAATGTTGAAAAGTAGTTTAAAAAAAGGAACACTCAAGTAGAGATGTGTCCAGTTAGTGATATGGTTTTAAAGTTCAAGATAAAGATTAGTTCTTGATATCCAGATTTGGGAATTATTTGTATGAAAATATTTGAATCTTATGAGATGACCAAGAGAAAATGTAAAGGGAGAAGATGAGAAGGTTTAGGATGGAACATTAGGGAGTACCCATACTCAGTAAGCTGGAGATGGGCAATGTTCTATTGAAGGCATGGTAAAAAAAACAAGATAGGAAGAGAAGCTGGAGAACCATGTTAGGAAAGTCAAGGGAGGAAAGAATATACAAGAAGCAAAGTTTGGGTTGACAGTATGAAAGGCCAAGTAGAATGCAGACCTAGAAAGGGCCGTTATCCTTAGCAGCTGTTCCATCAGCATCCTTGTAGAGAGTAGCCCATTAGAATGGTGAGTAGAGATGTAAGACTTGAGGAGTCAGGAGGACTGATGATAAGTTACAGCATCTAATGCTTTTGATAAATCCAGGTCACTAGGCCCAAGTGAACTCTCTCCCAAAATAATGAAGAAAATGTGGATTATTTTAGAATCATTGGTCACCTTTTTTTCTTCCTTCTCAAATGCAACCAGTTGCTAGTCTTGGGGTTCTACTCGGGCTAATTCCACTAAATCTCTTTTATCCTTCCACAGCTCCTATTACTTATATTTATGCCTGTTAGCCATGTTAAGTGACTGGCAGGACAGAGTCTGGGTGTGACCTGCTACCCTGAAGCAGTCAGTCATCAGGCAGGCAGTTAGTGCCTACCATGTGGCAGACTTTGAGTGAGGATTATAAAAAAGAAAACATCCCTGCTTTCAGGGAGTTTATGTTCTATTGCAGAAGACAGGACGTACAGATAAGAATATACAAAATAAATCCGAAGAAGCTGGGGAGGGAGGCACTAGCAGCCAGAGAAAGTAGCTTTAAAAAGGCCTAATGAAGGAGACATCATCTGAGATAAGCTTTAAAGAAAACTCAAGAATCTCTGTGGGGCCAAAGTGAGGAAAGAGTGTCCTCCAGACATGAGGTCTGGGGAAGAGAGAGGACAGAATGGGCAGAGATAAAACGTCATGTGGGAGGAAAAAGCAAGGCGAGTTTGGGAAGACCATAGATTTTATAAAAGGGAAAAATGTACAGGCAATACAGTCATGGAAAGTAGATGGGAGACTGGCTGTCAGATGCTTAAAAGGCCAAAGGGAGGCATTTATGTTTGCTCCTAGAGATAACAGGAACAAGGAGAATTTATTGCGCTGGAAGTGAAACACATCTAGTTTTGGAGTATCACTTTGGCAGGGAAGACAGACTCCCCAAACAGGTGGATGGCTCCCGATTCCACTGATATAGCTATGACCTTGCTCTGGTGGGTCCCCCTCCCTTTTCCTCTTAGCCCGATCCAAATGGTTGTGACAAGAAGAAACATCCCAAGGAACCTCATCTCAGTCACAAAACAGCTGATATATATTTTCCAGACCAAGGGGACTCCACAGAAGGACAATCATTTGTCCTGCTACATGTTATCCAAAGACTGGTCATGTTAGAATCATGGGAAATAAAGACACCACTGGGTAACTGGAAGAAAATGGACCACTCGTACTTTCTAGAGAGACGAGATTACAAGGTCCTCGTAGACAGAAACCACACCTTTCCCACATTATTTTATAGAGCACATAACATAGCACTGCCAACAAAAAAGCTCAATAAACGTTTGACTGCCAGTTATATAATTGCCAATCAAGTCATAAACAAAAAACTACTACTTTCCATTTATAGGAAGGACTTTCTCCTAGAGAGCTCCAAGAATTTTATGCCTCTGTGGTCTCATGAACACTCTGGGCATACATCTGGACATTGAATATACAAGTGCTACTGCCCAACTTGGAGAGATACAAAGCGGGGCCATAATTTGATCAAGGTCTCCCAGTAAGAACTGTCTGAGCTCTGACCACATCTTTTAAAATTCAGTTCCATTCAAGCAGTACATAGTAGTCTAGCTCTAGGGGCCAGTCAGCCTTCTCTACTTCTGGCATGCCAAGGAACGAAACAGAACTTCTTATCAAGTATCAAGGGTTTTATGTTTTGGGGCTTTATAAAGCACCAGGCAGGATTAAAGATGAACATATAAACGTGCTGCCAGCTCTGGGGTCCTTATCAAGACTGACACTGGACAGTCTCTCTTATGTAGTCTTTTTTTTTTCCCTGAGGCTGGGCTTAAGTGACTTGCCCAGGGTCATACAGCTGGGATTTGAACTCAGGGCCTCCTGACTTCAAGGCTGGTGCTCTACCCACTATGCTATTTCGCTGCCCCGACATGCTCTCATATTAAAGAAACCCAATAAGGCAGAAGATAATTTAATGGATGGAAATACAAGTCACAGAGAACCCTATGTATCCATCCATAATCTGGTAGGAAAAAACTCATAACCCACTGCCAGGAGCAATCATATCCTATACCAATTTTACCATTATGCCAAAACTAAATCTGCAGTTTTTCAGGGCCACAAGACCTGAAAACAGTGAAAACTTTTAACCAAAAGGCTCAGGGGAGGATGAGAAGAATTAGAGAGAAACAAGAACAGAGTGTTAGGAGTAGTAAACCATGAAGGACACAAACTGGAGGACCTAGCAACATCCAGAAGAGGCCAACAGAGAAAGTCTGGTTGAAGTGAGTGGTGAAGACATAAAAATGGAAGAGTCTCAAACTTAAATGGGTAACCAAGACGGAGGAAAGGGGTTGTGAGGAAGGAAAAGGTGTTGAGCTAGGCAGGCAGCTTTGGGCAGATCTCCCTTTTTGCCCTTCCAAAGAAGCCTCTGAGAAGCCACTTTACTTTCTGGTTTATGCACAGCTCTGGGAAGCTGGCCTCCGTCACAAATAGAACACAACTGCAATTTAGTCTGGGTCTTCTGGAATGCTACTTCACCAGTTAATCCTACCCCTTCCAGAGGATTGGTGAGTTAAAAGATTGTGTCAATCAAATGCGGTCCACGTTAGGAAAGAGCAGAACTGGTTATGTTTGACTTATTCAAAAGCAGGGAAAAGGTACGAAAGGGGTAGGAAAAAAGTGTGTTCCCCTATGAACAGAGTAGGAGACAGACTGAGGGTATGGAAAGTGGAAGGCCTTCCTCTGGCTTATAGCACGGCTCAGCTGCCAGGCTGCCCCGGGACAAACCTTACAAGCTTTCCTCAAATAGGGTACCTTTTTAGGGTTCAGAGCTTGTCTGATTATCCGGATTACACAAGAATCCTCTGATTAAAAAACAAACAAAACCCAAAAAGGCAAGATCTTCTCAGGCTTCGCTAGGGAGGGTATCGGCTTTCCCTGAGGCGTGTTTATTAGAAAGCCGTGGGCACCTTCTCTTAGCGTCAGGAGCGGTAGGCCCACCTGCCGCGCTGCCGAAGCCTTCCAGCCGCCTGGAGTCCCTGCCCAGCTCCAAGCTGTCCCGGGCAGTTTCTGCACAAAGCTGAAAGCCTCCATCTGTGAACAGCCAGAAGCCCGGGCCAGTCTGGCTGGAGCTTGGCGATGGCTGCCATCGACAGCCATTCCCCTGAGACGTGAAGTCCCGGGACACTCCCTGGAGGTCAGCGCAGCCGGAGCCGGACACCGGCAAAGGCCACTTGACCTATTTAGTGCAAGGCTCATCGGGTCTGCAGCGGGAGCCCAGGTAGCTCGCGGCTATGGAAAGAAAATACCATCTCTGGTCCCCCCAACTTCAAAAACATTTTGGGGAGAAATCCTTAAACCAGGGCCCTTTCTAGCAGCTACCATTTCATTTACTGTGAAATCTCCTTCTGGAGAAGAACAAAGAAGGGGAGCGGTCTCTCAGTAGCAGCAGAACGCAGCACCTGAGCTCCCTCTCCCCCTCGCTCCGGGCCGTCATGTCCTCACCCCTCAGGGGTCTGCAGGCAGAGCAGCACTCTGCAGATGGCCCCAGGTCCCTGGCCTCCAGCCCTCTCCCCCTCCTCCGCGGCTTTCCAACCAAAATGTCCTTTACCCCTCGGCGATGGCTAAACAAGAGGACCCCCTTGCCAACCACTGGGCATGTGGCCGACTCTCAGGCGCGGAGCAGCAGCAGGGCACTGCGCTCTGAGCAGCCCCTCCTTTGTCTGCTTTAAAGACCCCTGAACGGGGAGGAGAGCCAGCCCCCTCCCCCACCCCTGCCTCAGCACTCCTGGATCTGGGCTCTATTTCCTGGCACTTCCGGAGGTGCTCTGGAATCCAGGGCATCCACCTGGAGTGTTTGGGGACCCCACCATCCTCTCCCCATTCCCTCCTTTCACGTGACCCCCACCTTCCCTCCCCAACGTCTGCTCCAGGCCCCGGTCCTTCTCCGAAGCTGGGAGGCTCCGAGGGCAGAGGGGCGGCTGGGGGGCACCAGCTAGGATAATTGGGGGCCGCCTGCCGGAGCTGGGGGCTCAGACCGTTATCTGCACCTTGGAGGAGGTGTCTGAGGGAGGGAGACGTCTTTGTGCTGGGGGCTGCCGTCCGGAAGCCTCTTCCAGAGGGCCGATGGGGGAGGTCTGGAAATCATTTTCAAGGAGGCTTCTGGAAACTCATTGGCAGGAGGCTAAGAGAGTGGGGGGCCGCTGGAAGAATCCATTGTTCGGAGAGGGGGTGCCCCACAGAAATGGGGGGAAGTTGCGGGGAACCTCCCGCAGGGCTGGCGCGGAAGGCACGCTGGGGGAGGCGGAGGCCTCTCCAGGGGAGCCTGCACGGGGGCGAGGCTCCCGGGCGCGGTCTAAGCGGAGGACAGCTCGGGGGTCTGCGGGGGCGTTGTCCGAGGGAGGCCTCCGAGGGCGTTAGTGAAGGCGGGGGTCGGGGGCGTGGGGGAGCACCGTCCGAGGAAGGGGCTGAGGGGCACGGTGCAGCGCTCCGTGAGGGAGGGGCCGGCCCGCTGCGCTGTCAGAGACCTTCTGGAAGAAGGCGTTGGGGCACGGGGGGCCGCGGCTGGGAGGGTCAGGGCTTTGTCAGAGGGCGCGGCCCGGCGAGGGGCACTTTGGGGAGCACGTCAGGGGGCGCTCTCTGGGGAGGCGGCCACAGGGGGTCACAACCGAGGGAGGACCGAGAGAGGACCGTTTGAAGGCGGGGTCAGAGGGCAGTCTCCGGAGCGGCCCGGGGGAGGGGACGGTAGGGACAAAGTGGGGGCGCAGCCTGAGGGAAGGGACCGTCGGACACAATGGGGAGGACCCTCTGCGGAGCTGTCTGGGGAAGGGGCGGTGGGGGGCGTTGTCAGAGGGGCCTCCTGGGCAGCCCAGTGGAGGACGCTGCCCGGGGACACAATGGGGGCGCTGCCTGCGGAGGGGCGGTTTGGGGGGCCGCTCTCGGGGAGGGGCTGTCACAGAGCCGCCCGAGCGGGCCGAGGCCGGGGACGGGGGCGGGGGCCGGGCCGGGCCGGGCAGCGGCAGCCTCCGCAGCGGTACCTGACGAAGGACGATCCTGCGTTCGGGGCCCGGGCTCGCGAGCGGCCCAGCATGCGCGGGGGAGACAGCTCCATGGCTACGGCGGGGGCCTCGGCGACAGTCTGCAGGAAGCGCCGGCCGCTCGGAGGGGCACTCAAGCCGGGGCCGGGGCCGGGGCTGGGGCTGGGGCTGGGGCGGGGGCCGGAGCCGGGTCCATCCTCGGGGCGGGGGAGGGGAGAAAGGCGGGGCTGGGACGAAGAGGAGCCGCCCCCGAGGGCGGGGCTCCATTGTGGCCTGCGGGGGGCGGAGCGAACAGGGGCGCTCCATTCTGAGTGGAGCAAGGGGGACGTCGGGAGAGTTCTCCCCCCTTAGCGGGGAAACTGGCCCGGTCATCAGACTCTGGACACAAAGGAGGAGAAGTTTTATGTGTCTTGGAATATCGGCCTGTATCCGAGTGAAGCAGCAGCCGCGGCACGGAGAAATGGAACATACGTTGTTCCGAGCCCCCCTCACACGGAGATGAGCGCACCCAAGAGAACAGCTGCGGACATAGCCCCGCCTCTTCGATCCCGGCCCTCCCCCGCCCCCGGTGGTGCTGGAAGGTTGAGTTGTGGTCTCCCTTCCCCCCCTCCCTCCGCGCACAACCCCCTTTCTGTCTTGGGCCTGTCGCCCACTCTGGGCTCTGCCTGGAGACAAGCCCCTGGGACGCCCCTTCCCATCCCTCTGGGATTGGTGCACTCTCCTCCTCCCTCCCTCCGCACTCCCCCATTGGTTCGGTCTTGCTGCACTGATCAATCAATCACCAATACTCGGGCGAATCTGTGACAGCTTCGATGTGGCTTTCGCCAGTCCGCGTCCCAATCCATCCTCCTGCGGCTAGGATTCTTCGGCTTCCCGCAAATCCCCCCCCCACTGTTAGTCAAAGCCCTGGGAGAGCCGTCTGGTCTTTTTCAGGACTGAAAAAAGTCTAATCTTTAGGATCCTTTTTGGAGAATTTATGAGAGGACAGTACGCGCTCCTTAAATCACTCCCTCGCGAACCTCGCACCATGGAAGTGCTGCTCAGGCCCAGACACTTAACTCATTAATTTATGCATACAATAAACATTAGGGGCCCACTGATTGGTGACAAGGCTTGGTAGGAAATGAGGCACAGAACGGCCTTTGTTACCAAGTTCAAAAAAAATGTTGCATGTATGCACACATGTACATGTACACGTTATGCACCTACACATACCTACACACGCATGCGCAATCATAGACTCTGGAAAGGGAAGGATCCTCTGGACGTCTGGTCAAAATAGAAACAATCGCTCTTTACGTTACTCTGAGCCTAGGGGGCTCACACAGTGGCAAGAGGGGCTTGGCCGGAGACCTATTGTTGGTCAGTGAGAGCCAGGAATGTGGGTTTAAGGCATGGTCTCAGCCTGTACCCTCCAGGCTATCTTGGGAGGTTTCAATCACATCGTGAGGTATCATACCCTTACCTTCTGCTGCTCTCTCCAAAGGAATATAAGGTTAGATCGCTGAAGCACAGACAAGAAGTGCCCGTGACGGGAGAGAACTCCCAGCTATTAGATCTAGGAATCAGAGGTAATTTAGGAGGCTGACCCTGCGAGGGGTCCGGCAGACCCCTCACTCCATGGCTAGTCCGCAAGTCCTTGATGACTTCTCTTTGCAAGCAAGTCAGCATCGGTCCTATGCTGAGGCCTCCTGAGGGGCAGCCCGTGCCTGCTCTGGAGCCAGGAGGCTCATCTTCCCGAGCGCCATCTGACGTCAGACTCCTCCTGGCCGAGGGACCCGGGCGAGTCTTTTAACTCTGCTTCAGTTTCCTCCTCTGTAAATGAGCTGGAGAAGGCCGGTACCCTGCAAGAAAACCCCAGGGGGCCAACAAGAGTCTGCCCGCACTGAACAATACAGCTTGTTTGTGATCTATACAGACCCACATACAGTACTGTCTTTTCGAGTACAGTAGGTCATTACAATTTTTATTCTGAAATCACAATGAACTTGAAATCATAATCACTGAGAGAATATTGATGTTAAAAGATAGATTTCTCTACCAACAGTTTGGGATCTTTGAAAATGTGGAGAAATCTATGAGTGGAGGGGAAGGATGGGGGACAGCCGAGGATAAACACCAGTATGAGCGCTCACTGCTACCCCTGGAGAATTGGCTGTGTTTACCCAAAACATGCAACACAAGCCCACTTTCCTGCTCCTGAAGTGTGGGTCCAGTCACGGCCTATCTGCAGAGCCCATCCAAAACTCATCCAAGAACCAAAGGACTTGTTCAATCAATTATTATCGGCTCGCGTTATAATCTTTGCGATAGGCCTTCTTCATGCACTTCATTTTTCCTATGTGGATGGCATGGCATGTGGATCTCATCGAAGCCTGTGGTGCCCCTTTCCTTCATGCCATCAGTATATTGATTATAAATAATGTTATTTGAAGAACTTTGCTGTCCATAAATGCCTCTCTCTACACAGGACCTTCTCCAAAATGGGCTTATCTTTGTTTGATTCGTACCTTGTGATGCTCTTCAGCCAACTGGTGGACACAATTAACTCTTGTGTGATTTTAACACCTGCATGGGGGAGGACAACCCTAACTTTGACTGGACACATTCTATTTATTGCTTCTCATCCTTCCCTGGGAGCTGAGCAAGACAAGTCTATTTCCTGTTCTGAATGGCAGCTTTTCCACAACCCCTTGAAGGCAACAATTATTCCAAGACACTTTTAAGTCTTTTCTTCTCTAGGCCTCAACTGCATGATCTTAAAGCCCTTCATCATCACATTTTTTTAAAATTAATTTTTTAAAGTTCGGCTTTACATTAAACCTCAATTTGCTTCTTTGTAACATGTTTTGAAGAAGAGGTCCATTAGGCTTTACGAGACTCCTAAAGATGTACATGAGTCCAGTAAGATTAAAACCCCCTGATTTATAGTTATGCCTAATAAAACCTTATGCTTATTTCCTCTAACTCAACTTGGCCTGTTGGTCAAGCCCATTAAGATAATTTTGGATTCAGTATGTTGGCTATCCCTCTCAAATTTGTGGCATCTATAAATTTTTTATAAGCATTTTAAATCAGTGACTTGGATCAATTCCTTCCCAGTATCCATACCTATCTAACTGTGAGTCATTCAGAAAACTCTGTCCTGGATCCTCTTCTGTCTCCATGTTGTTTTACCTGGTTGGCCACCATAAGTTTAATGTCTTTGTGCAGCTAATTCTTAAATCTACATGACAGCTCTGGTTTTTCTCTTGGGCTTGAGTCATATATTGAGAAACAACAATGTGTAGTGTGTAGTGGATAAGAGCCCTGGAGCTGGGGTCAGGAATGGAGTCAAGAACTGGGTTCAAATCTTGCCTCAGATACCAGAAATATGACTCTTGGCAAATCATTTAACTTTTGTAGGGTGGCAGTGATCTCCAAAGTCTCTTTCAGATTTAAATCTATGATTCTAAGATCTCCAAAAGCCTATCATTTTCTAAATATCACATATTCAACATGCCCCCAAGTTATCATCTTTCCCTCCAAAACCCACTTCACTTTGAAACTTCCTCACTTTTATCAAGGGTACTACGACTCTCTTAATCACCCAGGTTTGCAATCTTGACGTTTTTCTCAATCCTTCACTTTTCCTTCAATTAAGTGAATCCCTATGGACCAACCATAAACTCCATTATCTTTTAAAGTTCACCACAACCTGACCCTGATCTCCATTTCTAGCCTTATTCCATCATAATCCAGTCAGATTGACTTTCTTACTGTTCCTCACACATTTTCCATCTCTAGGACTTCGGTTTGGCTGTCTCCCATGCCTGGAATGATCTTTGCTCTTGTTTCCATCTCTCCGAACTTCCTATTTCTTTCAATACTCAAATCAATCACCATTTTTACAGAAAGTCTTTCTTGAACCCCAAAGCTGCCGATGTTTTCCCAATTACCTTGTATTTTCTTTATACATATTTTGTATATATACTCATATGTGTGATTTCCTCCAAAAGAATGTAAGCTCAAAGTCAGGAATTATTTCATTTTTGTTTTTATCCTAGGATAGTACCTGGCACACAACAATTGCTTAGTAAATGTTTCTAACTGAATAATTGAGATCAGCCATTTGATGAAATCTGAATCCACCTAATTGTGCTGTTATTTAGTTTAGACATGTCACACTCTTAGCCTGAAGGACACTCAGTCAGCTAAACTATAAGTGCTGCCTGAACCAAATTAAAACTGACTGGGAAATGTTTAACAAAATATATCAAATACAATTTGTGGCTTTCTGAGTCAATACACAGTCCACAGCAGTCCCTTTTTATTTGAAGTGGATTCCACTGAATTTTCTTTTTTTTTTATTCATTTTTCCAAATTATCCCCTCCCTCCCTCTACTCCCTCCCCCCGATGGCAGGTAATCCCATACATTTTACGTGTGTTACAATATAACCTAGATACAATATATGTGTGTAAATACCATTTTCTTGTTGCACGTTAATTATTAGCTTCCGAAGGTATAAGTAACCTGGGTAGATAGACAGTAGTGCAACAATTTACATTCACTTCCCAGTGTTCCATCTCTGGGTGTAGTTACTTCTGTCCATCATTGATCAACTGAAGTGGATTCCACTGAATTTTAGTCCATATCCCATCCTCTTCTCAAGAAGAGAAATATAAGAGACTTTGTTAAATGTTTTGTGAAAATCTAGGTAGTCTATATCCACAATATGCCCCATATCTACCAATCTGGTAGGGAAGCTATAAAAAAAAGTGGAAATGATGTTAGTTTGACATAAGCCATTCTTGATAAAGGTACCCTGCCTCTTTTCTAGCTGTTTACTAGCCATCCTTTTAACAATATGTTCTAGAATTTTGCCAACAGTTGAAGAAATTGTTGAGGAACATCCTTCCCCTTTTCTTCATCACCATCAGATTTTTGTTATGATTTCAGAATTTCATGAGAGCTGCTCATGCTTCTGGGATGACATCATCTATAGAATTTTAATCTGGATTCATAATTATCCTTCCTTTGAACTATGTGAGATCTGCTATTGTATTCAATTGGCTTTCCTCTTCTGCATCATAAATTCTAAGATGAAGTGGTCTCTTAAGGTCCTCATTATTTCCACTTCAGCAACCAGTTCCTTCTTGTGGGTGAGAATGAGATCCATAATCCAAATCATTGATAAAAATGATAGTTTTGGACTGAGCCTAGAATAGAAGTTCTCTTTATTGGTTCATTTCCCTTTTGAAGGACAAAATTATGAAGGTAAATCAAGAAATTATTATCTTCTCTCCTTTGAGCACAGCACAAACTTCACCATTTATCTAAATAATTGAAGTTCTCCACTACTACCACATCATGCTTCCATGAATGGATAAAAAAACAGAAGCAGATAATGAAGAGGGCTACGGATGGTTTTGGCATTGGGGACTGTGGTAGTGGAATGTAAATGCTTATCATCTCAGTAGCCATTCCAAGGGAACATTTCAGCTCTAGAATTGGAAGCAGTGGGACTGATAGTGTAGAGGAGTTCCTATAGGGGGATCCAGGTATCCCTACAAAAGAGGGAATAACTGCAAAGGTCACAAGCAGAGGTGAATGGTGAGAAGTTCCTGGATACAAGTAAGAGAGTTCCTGGATAACATCATTCCTGGACCAAGCAGTGGCGTTCTCAAACTAAACAGGAGTACCTTAAGGAGCAACAAAGGAGAGAGCCATGATGCTGGGGAACAAATCCAGACTTTGTCTTCCATTACTATTGTGAATTAAGAAAACTTTGCAGGTTTGGGGATAAGAAATAAATTGACTTTCTAACAACCCTAGTTCTTTCCCTTGGGAATGGTCTCAATTACACTTAACTCCTAACAAAATTCAATTCAGTAAGCAGTTTATATTAAGTACTGATACAAAGACAATAATGAAAAAAAAATCCCTTTAAGGAATTTACTTTCTATTGGGCGGTAAACAATATATATAGCAAAAATTAAATATGAAACATATACAAAAACATTTCTAGGAGGAACACAGGGCTACTATGAAGGACTTTTTTTGGTTTACAATAGAGGTTCCAGAGGGAACAATGGAAGAATAGGCTGGAATTAGAAGGAAAAAGCTGAATGACTATGTACAATGTTCCCCAAGTCAAATCAAGTAACAATAATTTGTTAAGAGCTTCCAATGTGATATTTTTGCCTTGTTTAACATATATTGGATTACTTGCCATCTAGGGGAGGATGTAGGGATAAAGGGGGGTGGAGAATTAGAACAAAAGGTTTTGCAAGGGTCAATGTTGAAAAATTATCTTTGCATATCTTTTGAAAATAAAAAGCTCCAACAAAAAAAAAAAAAAAAAAAAAAACTAGAGCTCACTGCAGTGAGTTCTCAAATAGTATTGCTCCTGCTATTGATGATATCATTGCCTTTATTGACTATAAAGTATATAGTTAACACTGCCTTCATCTATCTGCTCCTTCGAATATTTTTTTCCTGTATATTTTTTCCTCAGATGGGAAGCTCAAGTCAAAGTAACCCACCAATAAAATTTAACTTTTTCAAAAAAAAAAAAAAAGAAAGAAAGAAAGAGAGAGATCCCAATGTGCCAGGCAGGCACTGTGCTAAGCGCTGAGGGGTGGAAAGAAAGGTAAAAAACAGTCCCAGCCCAACAAGGAACACACTCTAAAGAGAAAAATCAAATGTAAACAACTAGATAGATAAATATATATAAAAGGGTTAAAAGGCATTATGACACGATTATCACTTGGGAAGTATCATTTATCTGCCTTGTTGCTTGTAAAATCTGTTTTCAAAAACAACCAGTAATACAATTTATGAAACAATAAATAAAATAACAGAAAAATAAGATTAGAAGGTTTAAAAAAGATCTTCTTAAAGTAACGGGGGCACTAGAGAATTTTTTTTTTTAAATGAACACTTCATTGTGTCTGGTTATCAAAAAAATGGAAGGATGTTCCTAAAGACCTATCTTCTAGGGAGGAAATCATCATGCACTTTGAGTGGAGATGGGATTTTCTTGGCTATGGCAGAAATTCATTTAATAATACATTCAGGTCAACACAAAATTGTCACTGCTCTCCACAATTGCCAGAATCCTTTGCTCTTCTTGCCTGCTTTGGAGAATAGTTCCAATGGAGAGCACTTTTCATTCCTTACATCCTGTAGAAAGTTTTTTTTAAACAGGCAGGCAAACAATAAGCATTTATTAAGATCTTACTGGGTGCCAGTTTAGGAAATACAAATGTAAACAAAAAGAAAGATAATCCTTGTTCTTGAAAAGCTTACATTTTAATGGGAGGAAAAAAAACATTAAAAAGCTGAAAATGGAGCACAGGGCATGATGGTAAAGTCTGAAAAGTCAGAAGCGCAAGGAGGATATGAAGCATGACTGACCTAAGTCTGTTCCCAAAATGGTGACCCCTGAAAGGAATTCATCTATGGGAAAAGGGGAAGGACATGGTGTGGGGAGTTCCAAATTGGGAAAACAGCTGTGTCATGATGTAAAAGTCCAAAGAGTCAGAAGCATATCTGATCAGTTGGATTCAAGAAAAATTTATTAAACACTTAATGTGCCTAAGATTATATAAAGTTCTGAAGTAGATACACAGTGTAGATAAGAAATAACTTCCTTAAGCTCACAGTCTAACAAGGAGATATGGCTCATTTCACTCTGATACCTAACTTATATTAGTATCTCCTTCCCTGACTGACCATCAGGCAGGACCAGGGAGGAATCTGCCATATCATACATTTTATGCCTTTTCCACCTTAGTCTTCTACCTTTAGATCAGGTATTGAAAATCTAATCCACAGTATCATGACAATTATGAAGGGCATATCAATTCCTGCCCTCACAATAGGGGACTTCATCATGTAAGTAGGTGATCTTTCAATCAATCTGCTCTATTCTCATGACCTACTCCTCTACTCCACCTCTGCTATTCCCAAGGATGGTCACACCCTTTATCTTTCCATCATTCACATGTGTTCCGCTTTTGTGATCAATTTGTTGACCCAATCATAGCCTCCTATCATTTCATCTTCCCTTACGCCATCACTCTTCCCAAATCTGTTCTTGGGTGCTAACCAGGATCTGAAATCATTCCATCTTAGTGTTTAACTGGTCATCACTCCTCTAGTTAAAAACTAAACTCCTCTCCTATCTCAATCTTAGTGAACAAATTCAATTTGATATTTGCTTCTACTCTTAAATCTCTTGTTCCCTGATCTTATTGTCTCCCCTAACTCACCAAACCCCCAAAATAGTCCTGCTATTTTTCACTTGAACTCCTGGTTTCATTCTGCTAAATGGAGCTAGAGAAAGTTCCACAGCCATATTAAGTGGATTCATTTCAAATTTATATTTTCTAATCTCAACTGGGTTCTCACTGCAGCAAAACAATTCCTTTAATCATCCATAATTGATTCTGTATCTCACCCTCTTCAATGACTGTTTCAAATCTCTTCTATCCTCAAACCCTTCTTAGCTAAATTCTCCCCTCATATTTTATTAAAAAACAAAACAAAACAAAATAAGACTTTCTACTGAGAAGTCCCTGTTCTTCACTTCAACTCATGACCTTCTAACATTGTCCTCCACCATTTCCTCCTCTATTGTAGTCCTCAAGTGTTTAATCCTCAAAGAAACAGGGAGTCACTGGAATTTGTGGAGTTGCAGAGTGACATAATTGTCCTCATGCATTGGGTAAATCACTGCTCTGAGAAAGGTGAATTTCAGAGAGAGAGATTTAAGGCAGGGGGATAAAAGGGGAGATTCTTGTAATAGTCTAAGCACGACGTAATTGGGGCCCTGAGGTAGTGTGGTAACTAGGAGTAGAAATAAGGGGACATATATGAAACATATTGTGGAAAAGAGGGACCAACTTGTAGCAATTATTGAGATCAGAGGGAAATTGGAAGGTGCAAAAAAGCACATCTAAGTTTGTTAGTGATTGTTAGTGATATCATAGATAGCACAACTAAATTTGATGAAAAAGTACCTTTAAAAGTAGTGAGTTCCCTATCAGTGGAAGTCTTCAAATAGATACAGCATCACCTATTGTTAGTGATATCATAGAAGAGACTTCTTGTCAGCTAGGGATTGGGCTAGGAATGTTTTTCACCTTCCTACTCTAAGATTCTGAGATTCTATGACTCTAGTCTCTTTGTTGCTGCTTTTCATCTATGTGATCTTAGGTAAATTAATTTTTCTGAATTTCTCTTTCTTTTTTTCACTTTATGAAAATCTAATGAATGGGTAGGCCCTTGATATTGAGTTGGAAGGAAACTTACTTAAAGGCACTTGTGTCCTACCCCTTCATTTTATAGATGAAGAGGATATAAAAGTCTGGAGAGGGAAATTGCTGAGTTCTCACAGGTAGTAAGTGATAGTTGCAGGAATTAAATTCAGATTCTCTGATTGCAGAGGCAGCATTATTAATATTAAGTGATATTGGGCACTGAAAGGAGGTAACCAGATGAGTACACTATGATTTATTAAGGATGACTTTATTTCAGAAGCTTACAATTTATTGACATCTCTTAAGGAGGAAGAATTAGGAGGACAAAACTGGGAGCTAATTGGGCTGGACTAGGCTGAGTTGAGCTCTGTTAGAAATGGTTTAGGACACAAAGAGCCCAGCACCTGGTTATTATAATAACCTGCTTATTGGTCTCTCTACATGATCCAGATTTTTCCTCTTATTCATTCTCTGCACTGCTGCCAAACTGGATCCCCAAATTGCTAAAGTTCTGACTACTTTTCCTGCACAAAAAGAAGATCCCTACTGATTCTAGGATCAAACACAAACTCCTTGGTTTGTCTCCTCTAGCCCTTCTGGAGCCTTATTTCATGTTACTCTCCATGGGACACTTTTTCATCCAGACAAATTGGCCTCCGTGCTGTTCTGCTACATACCATTCTATCTGCCATTTCTACAACTTCCCACAAATTGTATCTTGTGCTTTCCTTTCTTACTTTCTTCCCTTAAAATCCATAGCTTCCTTCAAAGATTAGTAAAAATCCTGTCTCCTACAGGAAGCTGATCCTGATATGCTGAGATATAATTCTCACTCCTGTCCTCTCTACATCTAGATTATTTGGAATATACTTGTAAAACTCTCCCCATATATATTATTTTCTCTTAATAAAATATAAACAACTCTTTGAGTATAGGGATTATTTCGTTTTATTCTTTGTATCCCTACCATCCTACTATCCCATAGTACTTTGTTGTCAAAGTGTTTAACACTTGGTCTTCTTGCACTAGAGTTGAATTCAATGTTCAGATTTCTGATATCGGGCACTGAAAGGAACTAGAGCTAAAAGAAGTTTGATTCACGCTTTTAGGGAGCTCACAGTCTAGCTGAGGAGAAAATGATATCTTAATGAAAGATAATTGGGATTAGGAAATCTTCAACCTATGGTAAGTACCAAAGGAGAGACTGTTAAGAGCTGTAGATTCTTAGCAAACCTCAGTAAAGACTTGAATGATGGATTAGGGAGGCCTTCTACAAGAAGTATAAGACTTGAAAAAGGCTGTGAAAGATAGAATCATTGAACCTCAGCAGAGATCATCTAGTCCAAATCCATAATTGATCAGGAGTCCTTTTTAAAATATCTCTGAAAAGTGATCATCCACCCTTCCCTTGTAGAACTCAAATGATGAGATAGCTTTTTTTTGGATTTGGAACATTTTTATATTTTATTTTTTCAAATTACATGTAAAAATTATTTTTAACATTAAAAAAATTTTTTTGAGTTCCAAATTCTCTCTTTCTCCCCTTTCATTCTTATAAAGGTAAGCAATTTTATATAGATAACAAGTGTGCAGTTATATAAAATATTTCTATATTAGTCATGCTGCCAATGAAAATACAGAGTCGAGTCCCCCCAAAAAAAATCCAAGAAAAACAAAGTTTAAAAATGCTTTGATCTGCATTCAAACTTACTCAGTTCTTTTTCTGGAGGTAGATAGCATTTTTCATCATAAATCATTTGAAATTGTCTTACATCTTAATGTATGGCTGAGAGCAACTAAGTCATTCATGATTCTTCATTGTAAAAATATTGCTATTACTGTGTACAAGGGTGTCCTGGCTTTGCTCATTTTACTTTGCATTATTTCATGTAAGTCTTCTCAGGTTCTTCTAAAAGCATCCTGTTCATCAATTCTTATAGCACAATAGGGTACTACATCACAATCATATACCACAATTTGTTCAGCCACTCCCCAGTGGATGGGCATCTCCTCAATTTCCAGTTTTTTGCCATCACATAAAGAATTGTTATAATTATTTTTGTACATGTAGGCCCTTTTTAAAAATCTCTTTGCAAACTGATGCTGAGTGAAATGAACAGAACCAGAAGATCACTGTACTCTTCAACAACAATACTGTATGAAGATGTATTCTGATGGAAGTGGATATCTTCTACATAAAGAAGATCCAACTCACTTCCAACTGATTAATGATGGACAGAAACAACTACACCCAGAGAAGGAACACTGGGAAGTGAATGTAAATTGTTAGCACTACTGTCTATCTACCCAGGTTACTTATACCTTCGGAATCCAATACTTAACGTGCAACAAGAAAATTGGATTTACACACATATATTGTATCTAGGTTATACTGTAACACATGTAAAATGTATGGGATTGCCTGTCATATAGGGGAGGGAGTAGAGAGAGGAGGGAAAAATTTGGAAAAATGAATACAAGGGATTATGTTATTAAAAAATTATTCATGCATATATACTGTCAAAAAATTTATAATTATAAAATTAAAAAAATTAAAATTAAAAATAAAAAAGAAAACCTCACCTTGCGCTTTACTTTAAAAAAATAAAATAAAATAAAATAAAAAATCTCTTTGGGAGATCTTAAAGTAGGGAAAAGGACCTTTTGTAGTGGCAAGAAACTGAAAGCTGAGCAGATGCCCATCAGTTGGAAAATGGTTGAATAAGTCATGGTATATAAATGTTATGGAATATTATTGTTCTATAAGAAACAACCAGCAGGGTGATTTTAGAGATGTCTGGAGACTTACATGAACTGATGCTGAGTGAAATGAACAGAACCAGGAGATCATTGTACATGGCAACAAGAAGACTATACAACGATCAATTCTGATGGATGTGGCTCTCTTCTACAATAAGATGATTCAAACCAGTTCCACATGTTCAGTGATGTAGAGAGCCATCTACACCCAGAGAGAGTTCTGTGGGAAGTGAGTGTGGAACACAACATAGCATTTTCATTCTCTTTGTGGTTGTTTGCTTCCATTTTATTTTCTTTTTCATTTTTTCTTTTTTTATTTGATTTTTTTCTTGTGCAGCAAGATAGTTGTTTAAATATATATGCATATATTGGATTTAACATATATATTTTTTTACCATATTTAACATATATTGGATTACTTGACATCTGGGGAGGTAGACAGAAGCTGGGGCGGCAGGGGGCGGGGGGGGGGGAATTGGAACACAAGGTTTTGCAAGGGTTAATGTTAAAAAATTATCCATGCATATGATTTGAAGATTTAAAAGCTTTAATAAAAATATATTTTTTTAATTATCTTTGTGATATAGATCGAGTAGTAGTATTGCTCAGTCAAATTGCTTTCCATAATGGTTGGATTAGTTCACAGCTCTATCAACAGAGAGAGCATCAGTGTCCCAGTTTTTCCCACATTCCGTTCAATATTTGTCATTTTGTTTTTCTGTCATATTAGCTAACCTGATAGGTGTGAGATAGTACCTTGGGACTATTTTAATTTACATTTCTCTAATCAATAGTGATTTCAAGCATTTTAAATATGATTATAAATAGCTTCGATTTCTTCATCTGAAAACTGCCTGTTCACATCCTTTGTTTGTTGATCACTTGGGAAATGACTCATATTCTCATAAGTTTGACTCCATTCTTTATATATTTGATCCCTTCATCAAAGGAATTTGCTATAAAATTTCCTTCTTCCCCTTCAGTTTTCTGCTTTCCTTCTAATCTTGACTGCTTCAGATTTACTTATGCAAAATCTCTTGAATTGTGAATAAATCCAGCCATTCTGGAGAGCTATTTGGAACTACGCTCAAAAAGTTATCAAAGTGTGCATACCCTTTGATCCAGCAGTGCTACTACTTGGCTTATATCCCAAAGAGATCTTAAAGAAGGGAAAGGGACATGTAGGTGCAAGAATGTTTGTGGCAGCCCTCGTTGTTGTGGCCAGAAACTGGAAACTGAACGGATGCCCAGTTGGAGAATGGTTGGGTAAATTGTGGTATATGAAGGTTATGGAATATTTTTGTTCCGTAAGAAAGACCAGCAGGGTGAATACATAGAGGCTTGAAGAAACGTACATGAACTGAAACTAAGTGAAATGAGCAGAAACAGGAGATCATTGTACATGGCAACAAGAAGATTATATGATGACCAATTCTGATGGACGTGGCTCTCTTCAACAATGAGAGGATCCAAATCAGTTCCATTTGTTCAATGATGAAGAGAACCAGCTACACCCAGAGAAAGAACTCTGGAAAAGGAGTGTGAACCACAACATAGCATTTCCAATCCCTCTGTTTTTATCTGCTTGCATTTTTTATTTCCTTCTCAGATTATTTTTTACCTTATTTCTAAATCCGATTTTTCTTGTGCAGCAAAGTAACTATATGGATAGATATATGTTGTATTTAATCTATACTTTAACATATTTAACACATATGGGTCTAACTGCCACCTGGGGGATGGGGTGGGGAGGAGGGGAAAAGTTGGAACAGAAGGTTTTTCAAGGGTCAGTGCTGAAAAATTGCCCATGCATATATCTTGAAATAAAAAGCTATAATAAAAAAATCTCTTTAATTTCATGTAATCAAATTTTATTTCTCATAATGTTCTCCATCTTTTGTTTAGTCATAAATTCTTCCTTTAGCTATAGACCTGACAGGTGAGATATTCCATGCTACCTTAATTTGCTTATTTAACATCATCCTTTATTTCTAAATCATGTACCCATTTTGATCTTATCAGTATATAAGACATTAATCTATTCCTAGTTTCTGCCAAACTGCTTTCTGTTTTGCCTAGCAATTTTTGTCAGATAGTAAGGCTTTATCCCAAAAGCTTGGATTTTTGTGTTTATCAAATAGTAGGTTGCTATGATCATTTACTACTGTGTATTGTGTACCTAATCTATTCCTCTGGTCTACCATTCTATTTCTTAGCCAGTATGAGATTGTTTTGATGATAGCCATTTTGAAATACAATTTGAAATCTGGCATGGTTAATTGTTGTTCATTGGATTTCCCCCCCCCCATTTCACCAATTTTGTTTTTTTAAGGAGGTTGTTCTCTTTTTTCATTTCATCAATTCTATTTTTCAAGCAATAATTTTCTTTTTCCATTTTGTCCAATTCATTTTTTAAGTAGTTGTTTTCTTCAGTATATATTTTTTCCATTTCACTAATTTTTTAAAGTTATTTTCTTTAGTAAATTTCTGTGTTACCTTTTCCAAACTCTCTTGTAAAGGTCTCACTTTCCTTATTTTTTTCTAACACTTTTGTAAGATTCTTTTTGAATTCTTCTAAGAGAGCTTTTTGAATTGGAGACCAGTTTGTATCTCCCTTTGTTGCTACAAATATAATGCAAAATTGTAATGGGCAGATCATTTAGTTAGGTCCTCTGTGTTAAAAAAAAAAACACATATGTATATATATACATATATATACACACACACACACACACTACACACACATATATCCACACTATACATATATACCCACTCTATACACACATTTATACTATACTCATAAACATACTACATATATATACATAATACATTTATATATTATTTCACACACATGTGATTTATATGTATAATGTGTTTATGTGTATAGAATGGATACATGTATGAATGTATGTATAGTATAGATATGTTACATGTATATTGTGTGTGTATGTAGTGAGCATACATAGACACATTTCATATGTACATTCTCTCCATAGTATATACATATGGGTATATGTGTACATGTGTGAATATCTCTATTTCTATATCTACAGCTCCCTCATTAAGGATGACAATATTCAGTTATGTCAAGAATATATTCATATATATATATAAATGTATGTATATACACACACAAGATCCTGTGAATATACAGGTAG
This sequence comes from Sminthopsis crassicaudata, assembly GCF_048593235.1. Lineage (NCBI taxonomy): Eukaryota > Metazoa > Chordata > Mammalia > Dasyuromorphia > Dasyuridae > Sminthopsis > Sminthopsis crassicaudata. The sequence goes on from NC_133622.1 coordinate 194,398,300, forward strand.
ATATATGTCTGAATATAATTGCTTGCATGCCATTTCCCTTCTTGAAAGCAGGAACTATCATTTGCATTTCTTTCTTTCTATCCCCATTGCTTAGCACAGCATCTGGCACATATTGGGTAGATAATAAATGCTGATTGCTTGACTGATTGGCAATGTAGACATACAATTAGCCAGACCCAGAACAAAAAGAAAGAAAGAGAGCAGGCAGGACTGCATATGGAAAACTGTTCAATGTTTTCAATAATTACATGTTGCTCTGATACCAAAAAAAAAAATTCCATCTTTTAAAATTGATTATTCTCATGGCCATGCTTATGGCTGCCAACCATGGCAACCATGATTTAGAAGGATCAAAACTGGAAGCAATCCAAAGCAATAGAGAATTTTGTGATGGGTCTTTTGTTACGGAGATCTGATGGGGTTTGCTACCAAATGTATAAGGCTGCAGCAAGACTGTCCCCATCCTGGGCCACCAAATGGTAGGGTTCATCATCAAATGTTGGATCTCAAAAGTATATTGGATTTACAGACCAGTGTTGTGAAGTGTCTCAAGAGAATTTATAGTCATAGACTATTTCCAAATCATGCATTTGTTATGCTGCTCATAATGGGCTACATTCAGATGGTTTTTAGTAGTTAACAAGAGAAAAGACAAAAGCTAAGTTTCCTAGTGGAACTCATAATTAACCAGGGGAAGATACCATTCCGCAGGCAGAAAAAGAATTTCACACTCTAAAAAGAATTAGCTATACCAAGGAGAAAGATACCATAAGGCAATGACCCTAAAGCAAGCTAAAATCTTAAAAAAGGAGTTTGGCAGGAGTTTGTGGTAAGAATAGGCTCTTTTACAGGGAAAAATAACCTCCAGGATTGACATCATAACTTGACTTTCTGATTGAGTACAGTCAAGAAATTGAACAAGGAATTTAACCAGGGTTTACTGCAATAAAGGCAAGGTCCACTTATAATCCTATCAGTGCTCCTTCCTGCTTATCTCAGGGAATAGTTTGGCTTCCAGATTTTTTACTGCAGGGATAGAGGACTCTAGGAGTAGAAGGCCCTCGAAATTATATAATCTGCCACAAGTGATGATGAGCTGAAAGCTAGATACAACCACTTCCCATTGTTTGAGTTCCGAAAGTTGATAATTTTGTGTGGCCCATAGAATGATGTTATAAAGATCCAAAAGGCCCTTGGCAGAGGAAAGGTTCCCTACTCCTGGTTTACTGTAATTCAGAGTCTATCTCTCAATGGTCACCTAGCTACCAAAGTCCCAGGGACCCAATGTAACCTCAGGTTCCAGAACTGCAGATACCAGTTCCTGCATATGGTATTTTGTTATAAAAATGATTTTGAGGTCCCCTGATTTTAGAGGTGACTTCTGTTCTAACAATAAATCAGCAATTCTACATCTTCTGGCTTTGGAATCTGCTCCAGGGACTTCCCCCACTCCCAATCTAAGAACAGCAATCTGTCTTGATTCTGAATAGACTACTTCTCAATTCATTGCTGACTGTTAGATAGCTTCTGGTCTCAGGATAGTTCCATGGCCCAAACTCCTGAGACAAAAGTGATAGTCTGTTGGGCAGTGAGAACCAAATCCCAGAGACCATTCCCTGGGCCCTTGGCCCTTCCTCTGCTCTGGGCCATTGGAATGTCCATGACAGAAAGCTGGATAAAGGTGTCCTCTCTCTTAGCACTCTGCTCTCTTGGAATTTAGTCTGCTTGTACTGGTGTTACAATTACAATAAAACTTTGCCCCTTGACCAGAAAATGGGTTAAAGCCTGAAAATTATTTTGAGACACCTTGTGATACCGATCTATGAGCCACAACTTTTGGAGTCCCCTTCCCAACATCAATAGCATGGTATTCATTTTCAGAATCAGGCTTTAGAATGATAACAGGAACTATTTATATAGCATGCTAAGGCACTTTACAAAGCCTTCTTGAGGGTAGAGAACTAGTCTTTTCTATGTTCCTGAGCTCCTGGCCCAAGGATTTATCATAATATGAGCAACCCTTCACATTTCAATCCTGAGTCATACTGATTTTTTCTCTCTTGCAGGACACAAATCTAATCAATTGCCAAGTCTCAATTCCTAGCTATTGAACTGAGCTATTGTCCAATATTTCTCCTTTTCTCGGCTAAATTTGACCAAGTTGTCTATTTTTCATGCTTCCATTTGTTTTTTTACCACTCTCTTTAAAATCCTCTCTAATTTGGCTTTCTAACCTCATTATTCAATTGAAGCTGCTCTCTCCAAAGCTATCAACTATTTTTTGATTGCCATGTTCTCAATGGCCTTTATCTCAATCTTCATTCATTTTGGACTCTATAGCTTCTGATATTTGATTATCTCGATTCTCCAGGGCCATCTCCAGTTGTCCTAATTTATATCTTGCCAATGGACCCAGGTGTTCTGGTGGAGAAAGTAACTTTGCACACAACTGTTAATCCCTCAAATTCAACTCCCTTGCAAGTCACCTTTCTGATATCACCATTTGGTGTCATGGTTCTCTTTAAGAATGAAAGACAAACAACCACCTGTGTGAGTAGAGCTGCCCCTGGGGACGCAACTAAACTAGTCAATTGGTCACTCTCGCTTCAACGAAACTCCCCTCTCCTTGACCTCCTCCTTCCTCTTCTTCTTCTTCTTCTTTCTTCTTTTTCTTCTTCTCTTCTTCTTCTTTCTTCTTTCTTCTTCTTCTTACTTTTCTTCTTCTTCTTTCTATTCCTCTTTCTTCTTCTTCTCTTTCTTCTTCTTCTTCTTCTTCTTCTTCTCTTCTTCTTCTTCTTCTTCTTCTTCTCCTTCTTTCTTTCTTTCTTCTTCTTTCCTTTCCTTCTCCTTCTTCTTCTTCTTCTTCTTCTTCTTCTTCTTCTTTCTTCTTCTCTTCCTTCTTCTTCTTCTTCTTCTTTTCTTCTTCTTCTTCTCTTCTTTCTTCTTCTTTCTCTTTCTCTTCTTCTCTCCTTCTCCTCCTTCTCCTTCCTTCCTTCTCCCTCCTTCTCCTCCTTCCTCTCTCCTCCTCCTCCTCCTTCCTCCTCCTCCTCTCCTCCTCCTTCTCTCTTCCTCCTTCTCTCCTTCTCTCTTCTTCTTTTCTTCTTCTTCTTCTTCTTCCTTCTTCTTCTTCTTCTTCTTCTTCTTCTTCTTCTTTTCTTCTTCTTCTTCTTCTTCTTTTCTTCTTCTTCTTTCTTTCTTCTACATAGAGTATAATACCTTACCTGTGCGTGCTCTGCCCAAAGGAATGTAATTTTTTTTTTGATTGCTGAAATCTCCCAAGTCATCTTGGGGTTTTTCAGCTAGATTTCTTTTTTTAAACATCATACCTTAAACCCAAATCACTGGCTCTCATTGATTGGTCAACAGTACGTCCTAGCACAAGTTCCAGTTAGTCATTTTTTGAGCCTTAATTGACTTAGGGTAAATGAAAACAGCAACTATTTCTATTTTGGTCAGAAATCTTGTCTTTCCTTTTCCCCACTAACCAACATTGGATTTTTTTTTTTTTTTGACTAGATAAAAAAGATCCTTGTTTACCTCAATTCTTATCTAGCCTTCATCACTGATTGGGTATTGTTCCAATCAAACTGAGACCTTTTAAAAAGCCTGGCTTAAAAAGGCCAAGATCTCCTATTGCATCCAGAGTCATCTTCAGTGGTCATGATTTAAATCTTAACACTGGGCCCAGGTGACTCTGGAGGAAAAGCTGAGGTTTTTAGCCAGGTCATGGAAACAAAGAGGGATGCATAAGTGGGCCTGGATCTAGGAATACTTGAGTTCAAATCTAGCCTCAGATAGTAAGTAATTGTAGGGATCTTGGGCAAGTCACTTAATCCTGTCTGCCTCAGTTTCTGAATGTGTAAGATGAGCTAGAGAAGAAAATGGCTAAACTACTCCAGTATCTTTGCCAAGAAATCCCCACAGAGACACAGAATGCTCATTAACTATAAGCATCCTCCAAAACTCTGTCCTTGATGGGGGTTGGAGTCCCTTAAAGATTCCCAACCCATGGCTGACCTTGATTCACAAATCCTGGTCAAAGGCACCCTTGAATATCCGGGCCCAGCCCCACTATCAGCTCAGCTTCCCCCAGCCCTCACCCTGATCTGAGCTAACTGAAAAGCCCTCCGAGAACTTAGGGGAACGGCCCATAATCTTCTAGGTATAAAAAGGGCTAAGCCGGAAACCTCTTTGCAGGAGCCCTCCCAGCCAACACATGGTATCCTACTAACTATGTAAGGATTCCTGCCCATCCAGTGGCCACCTCTGGCCCTGGCGTCTTTCTAACTGAGCTTTACTTCCAAATTTCTACAATAAACCTTTTATTTATCAATCTAGGTTTTCGGGCCTGTAAATTTCATTTACAGGGGACACTGCGCCTCATGGGATTATTTTACTATCTATGCGCCGAGAAATGGGGTTCCCCCTTTCCTTTCCCTCATTACCCTGAGCCTTCATTTCTTTTTTTTTCTTTACTATCCCACTTAATAATAGCTTTAGTTCCTAGATTCCCATATGTAATCACTCTCATAGGTCACCACTTGTCTACTAGTCATTTCCAACTGGATGTCCTATAGATAAAACATCCTAATCTTTTAATCCTCCCAATTCACCCCTAATTTGAACATTCCTATTACTGTTGAAGGCACCCCCACCTTCCTGGTCACCCAAGTTCACCCACTAGGTTTCATTCTTTACCCTTCATTCTCATTCCCCCCAGAGAGCCAGTCTATTGCCAAAACACATTCCTATCTCCAAAAGATTGCTCCTGTACATCCCTATTCACACAACTGGCACCATAGTGATGTAATATCGCTTCTAGGGGAGACAGCGATGATTTTGAGGTTCCCTCACCTTAGGGGCTTCTGTTCTAACAATTTGTCAATGATTCTAAAGTCTTCTTGAAAGGACCCTGAAACTCTAAACTCCTTGAAGGACAAATTCTCCTGGAATCCTGTCACTGTGAGGACCCAGACCCGAGGACAAGCAGCTTCATTCAGTTGTCTGCCTGGGGCTGGCTGAGTTTGGAGCTGGAGATACCAATCCTATTGAATTGGAGAAACACCCTATTCAAATGAAGATTTTCTATTCAATTCCAACTCAAGCTGAAAACCCAGCCCCCAAGGAGCAACCCCCAGCTGGTAGCCAAGGCTTATAAAAAAAGAGCCAATCTTAAACCCTCTCTTTGCAGGGGAGCTAATATGCCATCCCTGGCACTGAAAACTCTGCCCGCTAGGATCCAGCATTGCCCTCCCTTTATCCTCACCTATTTCCCTAACAGACTTTATATCTCTCTGCTGGGACCTTGCTACTACAGAATTCAGCCTTTCTATTCATGCATAGCAAAGGCTGACTTCCCAATGCCAATAATAAACTTCTTTTTATCAGTCTAGCTTTTCGGGTTCGTAAATTCCTTTACAAAGGACCTCTGCACCATCAGAAGGGGGGTTCCCAAAACTCCTACCCATGCGCCAAATCCCAAGGGGATTTAAGGGAGCCAAACCTCTTCATTATGGTTCCCCCAACCTGCCACTAACCTCATCATTTAAACTCCCTGACCACCAGAAACCCCTAATCTCATTTTGGTTCCCTGAATCTAATCTCATCATTTGTTCCCTGACCAGGAACCCCAAAATATAGATCTCATCATTCTGGCTTTAGAATCAATGAACTAGAGGTTCCCCTGACTTTAGAGGGCTATTGTTCTAATAATCTATCCACTGTAAAAGTTTTCTGGCTTTAGGATAGTCCTAGATCTGCAGGTCAGTGATAACCAAATTCCTGAGACCACTCCTCAATTCTACCTCTAGGCCATAAAATTAGCATATCAATCACATGAAGAATTGGATAAATGTCTTTTTTCTCTTGGTTCCTTGCTAATCTCTTCTGGAGCTTACTTGGTTCACTTCAATTGGCCTTACAATTCCAATAAATTTTGCCTTGATCATGGGTAAAACCTTGTGTTCCGATCTTCCCCCTCAAGCCCCCGCTCGCTCCCCTAGATAGCAAGTAATCCAGTATATATTTTTTCTTTTTTTTTTTTAAATTATTTTATAATTATAAAAAAATTTTGACAGTATATATGAGTAATTTTTTTATAACATTATCCCTTGTATTCATTTTTCCAATTTTCCCCTCCCTCCCTCCACTCCCCCCCCCCCCATGACAGGCAATCCCATACATTTTACATGTGTTACAATATAACCTAGATACAATATATGTGTGTAAAATACCATTTTCTTGTTGCACGTTAAGTATTAGATTCCGAAGGTATAAGTAACCTGGGTAGATAGACAGTAGTGCTAACAATTTACATTCCACTTCCCAGTGTTCCTTCTCTGGGTGTAGTTATTTTCTGTCCATCATTGATCAACTGGAAGTGAGTTGGCTCTTCTTTATGTTGAAGATTTCCACTGCCCATCAGAATACATCCTCATACAGTATTGTTGTTGAAGTGTACAGTGATCCTTCTGGTTCTGCTCATTTCACTCAGCATCAGTTGATTTAAGTCTCTCCAAGCCTCTCTGTATTCCTCCTGCTGGTCATTTCTTACAGAGCAATAATATTCCATAACCTTCATATACCATAATTTACCCAACCATTCTCCAATTGATGGACATCCATTCATTTTCCAGCTTCTAGCCACTATGAAAAGGGCTGCCACAAACATTTTGGCACATACAGGTCCCTTTCCCTTCTTTAGTATTTCCTTGGGATATAAGCCCAGTAGTAGCACTCCTGGATCAAAGGGTATGCACAGTTTGATAACTTTTTGGGCATAGTTCCAAATTGCTCTCCAGAATGGCTGAATTCTTCACAACTCCACCAACAATGCATCAGTGTCCCAGTTTCCCCACATCCCCTCCAACATTCATCATTATTTGTTCCTGTCATCTTAGCCAATCTGACAGGTGTGTAGTGGTATCTCAGAGTTGTCTTAATTGCTTGCAAATTATTTTGAAAATCTTCGGGACATTGGTCAATGACCCCAAATTTGGAGCCCCTTCTCAACCTCAGCAGTAGTGCAGGCTCTTATCACTTCTCACTTGAACTGCTTACAATAGCTTTCTAATAGGTACCTGGCCCAAGTCTCTTCTCCCTCCAATCCATCCTTCACACAGTAGACCAGGACAAAATAAATGCTTAATGTTTAAAAAAAAAAAAAAATTCAAAGTGTAACTGACCAAATTAATCTCTACTCTCACTCCTACAGCAAAATACAGCTGTAAAGGTAGGTTTGCAACCATGCCATCTAAGTTTCAAAAAAAAAAATCTGTTTTTCCTTTTTCTGCTTGATTTTCTGTTCTTTTCTAGTATGTTCTAGTGAATATTTTCTCTAGTAGGTAGTTTATTTGGTAAACAAGTCTTGCTTGAATTTTTTCAGGCCTGAGCAGGAAGAACCAGGAGATTGGAGATCACTCCATGGGGGAGGGCCTAGCACAAAAATCCCCTGGAGGAAGGGACGGGGGAGAACATGCATTCCAGGGGCAGGGGGAGGGGGAGAAGGAAGGAGGGTTCACTGGGAGAAGGCAGGTCCTTGGGCCAAGCTGGGAGCATTTTCTCTTCTCCCTGCTCTCCCTTATAAGGGACCTTTGACCTCCTCCCTCAGGGCTGGACATCAAGCCTATTTCCTTTGGGAACTCCCTCTGGGAGGGTCTGCGACTGTTGGCTGAGATAATCTTAGCTGTGGCAGAGCCTTAGCTTAGAGTAAATACTTTTCCTCCACCCTTTTGGGGACCCTCTCTTACTAGTCTTATCTCCCAGGCCTGAGGGATATAAAGGGTAAGGGCTGGAAATGATCTCATCCTCGGTGGGGACACTAATCACTCCTTACTTACCAAGCTCTTTTCCCCTTCTCCTTATCCTGTCTTGCTTTCCACTTCTTATCTGGAATGTCCCTTAACGATTTCTGCTCCACTCCCACAACATCCTTGTGTCTCCCACAATTTACTGTCACAGTCACAAAAGCTTCTTCCCAGGGGCTGCTAAGGTAAAATTCTGAAGCTCAAGTTTATCCTCAAATAACCTGTGGTTTCATTTTAAGTGTTCCTTGGGACAGCTAAGTGGTAGTGGTAGATGCTCTTCTCTCAGTTAAAATAGGGCCCCAGAAACTACTACAGAAACTACTAGGTGTGTGATTCTGGGCAAGTCATTTCATTTCCAATTGCCTCAGTTTCCTCATCTGTAAAATGATGATAATAATAATAGCATTTACTACAAAAAGTTGCTGTGAAAATCAAATGAGATATTTGTAAAAGGGTCTGGCATAAAGTAAGCACGATAATTTAATTTAGTCCTCTCCCTCCCTCTACCCCAAGACAAGGATTATTTTGTTTTTGTTTTTGTATTTGTATTTAAACAAATGTTTATTTCTATTTTGTATATTTTGTATTCTGTATTTTTATTTTTGCATATTGTTATGTGCAGTGCTGGGCACATAAATAATGCTTAATAAGTGCTCTTTTATTTATTGATCCAGTTAAATAGAATGTATAAGCAACATTATTTCTCTCTTTTCTGAGGCAGGATTTTCTTGTTTTTAAGTAGTTATTTTTTGGTTATCCTTAAGGGTGCCTTTTGTTATTTTTAAGTAGCTTTTTATTGCAGTGGGCCCTTGTAGAATTCTTTGCATTGACCAAATTATTGTGTCCCTGCAATTGCTTTGTCCAAGCAGAAGACCAAGTTTTGAGGTTATTTTTCTACTATAAAAGAATTTACTTGCATCCCACTTCTTACTTAACTTTTTTTTGGGGGAATTTAGCCCTCCTCATGGGGTTGAGATTTCATTAGGAACTGCCTGCCTTATGGCATCTTTCTCCTTGTGGTAGCTTTTTAGGGAAAGCCCCCTTACTAAACATCATAACAGCTAACTCCTTTTTGGAAATTTAGCAGCCAGTGATTGGTGTAATCGCCACCCCTTATCCCCCCAACACCTTTTAGGAACTAGCCTGCTTACCAAGCCTCACAATGGCTAGTTCCTTAGGAACCTGCCTTCATGGTGTTTTCCCCTTGTTAATGGCAAGTTCCTAGCCATTATCTTTTCCTTTGTTAATCATTAAAATTCCCTTTGGAAATTAGTGATTTCCTACAGCATGATAAAATCTTTGCCTCTTGATTTGGAGATGGTTGAAGCCTACAAATTCTTTTAAGACATCTTGCAACACTGGCTTGAAACTCCAATATAATTTTGGGGTTCGTTCCCTACTCACCAACATTTGTAGCTTGTATGGGGAGAGTCTTGGAACCCAATATATTTGGAGGATTAATGCTTCTGCACCCCCCTATCCTATCAAAGTAGCTTAATTGGGTGCTGAGCCTAAAGAGCTATCTCCCCCTTTGGCTCACTCTATTTTTCATTTAGAAAGCAGAGTCCTCTCTGAGGTGTGGGAAGGTTAGTTACTTGTGTATTTGGAGGTGTCCTTCTGATGAGAACTAGATAAGGGGTGCCTAAATGAAATTAGGTTTAATTGAGGTCTAGTGGCAGGCTCGGGGATACAGGAAGTCAAATAGAGCTCCCCTGCAATCCTTTTGGATTCAGTACAAGGATACAGAGTTAAATGAGGTCTATTAACTGCGCAAGACTCCCCTGTTAAGGAATTTACAGACCCGAAAACCTAGATTGATAAAAGAGGCTTATTATGGGGTTTGGAAGTAAGGTTCAAAGATAGGAAGACACCAGAGCCAGGGTGGTTCCGGTGGGCAGAAATCCTTGACATGGCCGACGTAAGGATGCCATGTTGGGACCTCTGCAAAGAGTGGACTCCAGTTTGGCTCTTTTTATAACAGGGGCTTTGGACAAACTAAGGGGCTCTTGGGTGGAGTCCCAGATTGGCTTCCAGCTTGAGTTTCAGCCAGGGTTAGAATTTGAATAGATGGGTTTTTAGATAAGGATGAAACTGTTTGTACTTGGGGTGGGGTCCCTTCCCAGAGGCAGAGTCCAAGCAGGTTTTAAGAGTTTTGGGGTTTCCTCATCACTTCCCCCAACCTGGCTTCAAGCATATGTCCTCCCTAGGTTTGCTGGTGATGACTAGCATGGGGTATAATCTTTTTTGTATCTTCTTTCCTCTAATATAATTGTGGGAACCGAAAAGTCTCAAGGCTCGCAGGTACAGTGACAGTGACATCTCCTACAGTGGTAGTGTCTAATTATAAAAAAAACAAAAACAAAAACAAAACACCACCAGGAGGGAGAACCTAAGTAGTAACAGGAATGGGCTGGTGGGTAACAGAGGGAATGAGACCACTGGAGACTTGGCACTTGATCAGACTACTCAGTAGAAGCAAAATACAAAATACTAATTAACACCCTTGCAAAAACTGTTTTCATGTCCCAACAGGACTTGAAACTACTCTTGAAATGAATTGTACTATTGGTTATAAGTAACTAAATTCTGTTATATTTATTTGTCTTGAATTCTTTACTTCTCCTTTTCCCCTTTCCCTTCTCAGCAGTGTTTTGCTCCTGACCAACACCTCCTTCAATCGGCCCTCTTTTTTGGGGGAGGGGCTTCCCTTTCTTATCCTTTTTCCCATCTACTTCTGCCCTCCCTTTTATTAGCCCTACCACTTTTCTTTCCCCTTTCCCCTCCTACTTCCTTATAGGGGGAGACAAGTTTTTATACCAAACTAAATATGTATGATATTCCATCTTTGAGCAAAATCTGATGAGATTCAATATTCAAACAATGCTCATTCCTGTCCTTTCTGTCAACTATACTAGATCTTTTTTCCTCTTCATATAATGTAATTTACCCTATTTTACCTCCCTTTTCCTCCTCTTCTAGTACAATCTAACCAACTAACAGGTATAGGTTCTTATGCATTTTAGCACTGATTAATTACCCCATAGCAGCATATGAGCAAATTGCTGCTGCTGCTATCAAAGCATGGACTTTTCTTCCCGGTAAACAGGACAAAGGTGAGGTCTTCACAAAAACTGCACAAGGGCCAAGTGAACCCTTTGCTGATTTTGTGGGATGTTTGCAGACAGCTGTCACATGAATTAATGGTGAAAATGCAGTAACAGACATTATGATAAAGCAACTTGCTAAAGAAAATGTTAGTGAGGTTTGCGGAAGAATTATACTAGGACTACACAAGGATGCTCCTTTAGAGGAGATCATAAGATGCTGTGCCACAGTGGGCACAAATCCTTTTATAGCCAGGCTATGGTGCAGACTTCCCAAGATCCCAACATGGAAAGACAGGGTCCCTTTTGGCAAAGGACTTACAGAGAGACTCGTCAATGCTTTCAATGTGGTAAAGTTTGAAAGGACATTTGAAAGCTCAATGTTGGCATAGAGACAGAGTGAGAAAACAGGGTGGGAGAACAAGACCCATTACTCCATGTCCAAAATGCAACAGAGGCTTCCATTGGGCATCAGAATGTAGGTTGAGTCAGAGAAACGGGATGAGGGGCCCAGCCCCAGGGCTCAAGGCAAAAAACACTTGGGGCATGATGGCAGCGGATGCTACCGGAGAGTGCCTAGAAGTCCCATACCCAGACATGACCAATCAGCCAGGAAGCAATCTGATGGGAGAAAAGAATTACAATTGAGGAGAATAGAGTTGTATGCAGCTGGGACTACTGAGATACCTCCTAGAGAGGTGAAATCTGTTCCTGTCCAGCCTATGGATCCCTTGCCTCCAGGCACAGTAGGCTTGACCATTTCACCTCCTGAGAGTGCTTACAAAACAGTGCCCATCCATACAGTTGATGTGGGAAACTGGGGAATGTGTAGATAATACAGTCACTAATACAACCAGGAGTCTTATCAACCAGGAGAAGTAGTAGCATCAGGTTTACTGATACAGACTTCTAATAAGCAACCTGGTGATAGTCGCCTAGATTCTGACTCCAAGCAACAAAATCCAGGAATATAATAGACAGCAGCTGTGACAACTGACTGACCTATACTCATTATTTATATAAATGGCATACCATTAGAAGGATTGGTAGACACAGGTGCAGATCATACAGTTATTAGAGGTGCCAACTGGCCCAGTCACTGGCCAAAGATTAAGGCAGATACCTACATGTCTGGCTTAGGAAGATCAATAGCAGCTGAAGTTAGTGCTATCCCTTTGAGATGGAAACAGGTGTTTTTGAAGGTGAAACAGGAGTTTTTCTCCTTTTATAGTTGAAAAAATCTGTGGGGAAGAGACATTTTATAACAATTAGGATTAAAAATGAGAACTTTGGTTTTTTAGGCAGGGCTGCTGTTGAAGGCCTGCCAGCACTTTCACCTGTTTCTATCCAATGGAAAATTGATACACCATAGTGGCCCTTAGGTAGCGATAATGGGGAAAACCAATATAAATAAAATTTTATTCACACATACATATATAATGTATAAATGTATGTGAGTGAGCTTCAGTAGCAGACAAAACTCTGTGTGTGTTTATGAATATATTCATCTACGTATAAATTTATACATATATAAGTTATACAAATATATAATTATATATAAAATTTCTAATGGAAGAGTATGTGTGCAATCTGGAGGGCAGTTTATTAATAGTAAAATATACATTCCATAAGATACTGTGAAAAGTAGTTTAGAGTGGGATAGGATATGATAGTTATAATGTTGATATGGATAGGCATGATAAAAAAGGGAGGTGATAACTAAGGAAGAGAACTTCAGGAAAAATTTCTCCCAGTCTCAGCAAGAGTCCAATCATTTATTTTTTTAATAAAGCTTTTTATTTTCAACATTGTGTACAACATTGACCCTTGAATAGCCTTGTGTTTCAGATTTTCTCTTCCTTCCCCCCATTCCCCCCTTGATGGAAGGCAATTCAGTATATGCTAAACATGTTAAAATATATGTTAACTCTAACATGTGTACACATATTTATACAATTCTCTTGCTGCACAAGAAAAATTAGATTAAAAAAAAAAGTAAATAAGTAAGAAAACAAAATGGAAGCAAATAACAACAAAAAGTGTGAGAATGTTATGTTTTGCTCCAGACTCGGTTCCCACAGTCCTTTCTCTGGGTGTAGATGGCTCTCTTCATCACAAGATCATTGGAACTAGCATCAATCATATCATTGTTGGAAAGAGTCACATTCATCAGAATTGATCATTGTATAATAGCGATGTTGCTGGGTACAATGATCTGATTCTGCTCATTTCATTCAGCATCAGTTCATGCAAGTCTCTCCAGACCTCTCTAAAATCATCCTGTAATATTCCACAACATTCATATACCATAATGTATTCAGCCATTTCCCAACTGATGGGCATCCACTCAGGTTCCAATTTCTTGCCACTACAAAAAAGGCTGCCACAAACATTTTTGCACATGTGGGTTCCTTTCATTTCTTTAAGATCTCTTTGGGATACAAGCCCAATAGAAACACTGCTGGGTTTAAGGGTATTCACAGTTTGATAACTTTTTGAGCAGAGTTCCAAATTGCTCTCCAGAATGGGTGGATCTGTTTACAACTCCACCAATAATGTATTAGTGTTCCAGTTTTCCCACATCCCTTACATTTGTCCTTGTGTTTTCCTATGATCTTAGCCAATCTGAGAGGTGTGTAGTGGTATCTCAGAATTATCTTAATTTGTATTTCTCTGATCAATAGTGATTTAGAGCATTTTCTCATATGATTAGAAGTAGTTTTAATTTCTTCATCTGAAAATTGTCTTTTGGGGCAGCTAGGTGGCACAGTGGATAGAGCACCAGCCTTGAATTCAGGAGGATCCCAGTTCAAATTTGGTCTCAGACAACACTTCCTAGCTGTGTGACCCTGGGCAAGTCACTTAACCCCAGCCTCAGGGGGGGAAAAAAAAAGAAAGAAAATTGTCTGTTCATACCCTTTGACCATTTATCAATTGGAAAATGGCTTGAATTCTTATAAATTTGAGTGAATTCTTTATATATTTTAGAAATGAGGCCTTTATCAGAACCCTTAAATGTAAAAGTGATTTCCCAATTTATGCTTCCCTTCTGATCTTGTCTGCATTAATTTTGTTTGTATAAAAGCTTTTTAACTTTATATAATCAAAATTATCTCTGGTGTTCAATTATGAATTTCAGTTCTTTGGACACAAATTCCTTCCTTCTCTACAGATCTGAGAGGTATGTTCTTCTAATTTGCTTATAATATCACTCTTTATGGCTAAATCATGAACCCATTTAAATCTTATCTTGGTATGTGGTGTTAGGTTAAGTCCTAATTTCTTCCATACCAGTTTCCAATTTTCTCAGCAGTTTTTGTCAAATTGTAAGTTCTTATCCCAAAAGTCTTTGGGTTTGTCAAAAACTAGATTACTAGAGTTATTGACTATTTTGTCCTGTGATCTAACCTATTCCACTGATCAACTCCTTTATTTCTTAGCCAGTACCAAATGGTTTTGATGACTGCTACTTTATAATAGTTTTAGGTCTGGCACAGGTAGGCCACCTTCATTAGCAGTTTTTGTTTTTTTTTTTTTTTCATTAATTCCCTTGATTGTTCTTCCAGATGAACTTTTTAATTATTTTTTCTAGATCTGTAAAATAATTTTTTGGGAGTTTGGCATGGCACTAAATAAGTAGATTAATTTAGATAGTATTGTCGTTTTTATTTGCTTGGCCTACCCATGAGCACTTAATATTTTCCCAAATGATTAGATCTGACTTTATTTGTGTGGAAAGTGTTTTGTAGTTGTATTCATATAGTTCTTGCTTTCTCTTGGCAGACAGATTCCCAAATATTTTATACTATTGACAGTTATTTTGAATGGAATTTCTTTTTGTATCTCTTGCTCCTGGAATTTTGTTGGTAATATATAAAAATGCTGATGATTTCTGTGGATTTATTTTGTATCCTGCAACTTTGTTAAAGTTGCAAATTGTTTCTAGTAGTTTTTAGTTGATTCTCTAGGGTTTTCTAAGTATACCAACCATCAAATCATCTACAAAGAGTGATAATTTGGTTTCCTCATGACCTTCTCTAATTCCTTTAATCTCTTTTTCTTAAGCCTACAATAATCTAGCCAAGGAATCATAGGGACTCTTGTTTAACATGTTTCTATTTGATGACTTCCACCTTACTAGCTGTCAAGGCAACCTAATCCTATAATAGACTAAGCATTACAAGGAACTTAACCCTCTCTGTTGTGTTTTCTTCCTTGTTATGGGGTCTTCCCCCTTGTTAATTGTGAATTTTGCTAGGAACTTAGCCCACCTTTTTTCTTGTTAGATTTAACTCCTTTTTGGAATTCAGCCCACTAGGCAATGGCATAATGATAAAAAAAAAAAATTTGTTTTTTGACTTGGAGCTGGTTTAAGCCTACAAATTCTTTTAAGACACTTCTTGACACTAGCTGAGAACTCCAAAATTTCAGGGGTTCATTCCTTGTACTCCATCACCAAGACCTAAGCATTTGCTCCATCTTCAGGAGAAGAGGGACTTTTGCTTAATCTTTCTTATTTTTAGAAGGCCTATTACTACCTCTTATTTATCTTTTAATTCTTCCTTTTCTCAGTGGAACCTCTCCCTCCCCACCAGTACACTCCAGGCAGAATTCCCTCTGATTTCTTTTTTGCCCTTTACTTTTACCTCAGTTATGGTTTTCTGAGGCTATAGACTCTGACTAAAAATTATTCTTTGCCCAACTATTTAGTCTTGAGGAAATATCCTTTAACAACCCTGGTCTGACCTGTCCTACTGAACAAAAGGCATTCCCCATTGGGCACCTCAAGCAAACAGAATCTTTTTTCATAAATTCAAAGAATGCCTGAGCTGAAATCATATCATCCATCCCTGTTTTACAGGTGGGGAAACTGAATAGTATAAAGGAAAAATTACTTGCTCATGGCCATGTAGCTTAAGAGTGGTTAGAACTTGAACTCCTTCTAATTCCAAGTTCAATGTTCTTTTGGAATATATATATATCATATTGCCTCTTTACATACATTTATCATATATGATTAGATCTTTTCCCTTGTAACTAATGGTATACTGGCAAATGTTTAATAATTGGCTCTCTGAAAAAAACTATACAAAAGACATAATTTTAAGTTTAATCTGCTTTATTAACATTTCCTACATCAAATTCTTGTTTAGATACATAATCAAATAGAACAAAACAAAAATCAAGTCTCAGTTTGCAGTATTGACTGATTTCTAAGGGGCAAATGCTCACAATGAAAATTTAACAATCAGTTCTCTCTTGGAACTGGCTCCAGCATACTCTTGTTGATAGCATATACACATATTTCAAATTCTTAATATACATTTTATCTTTATGGGGAAATTCTGTCTTTGTTTAAAAGCTTATCTGATGTACTTAAAATATTAAGTTTTACAAAAATATAACACTGAATCCTTTACAATTATAATGACCAAGGTTGGTCCCCCTCAAAGAAAAAGTTAGAAAAGGTATTTCCCTCTTTTCAATTAAAGAAGTGGTGGCTTACGGGTATGGAATGTTGCATATATGATGTCTGACTCAGCTGTTAATAAATTAGTTGGTGTTTGCAGAACTCTGCCTTTTTAAAAATCTTTGTTACGAGGGAAGATTCACTGTATTAGAAATGAACATGATATAAAACCAAAAATCTTAGATATATCTTTAAAATCCCCTTTACAATATAATTTCTCTTTTTCTACCTCCCTTTGAGCACCTTCACCCCTCCATCCCTGCCTACCCCCAATCCCACCAGTCCTAAGAAAGTTAAATTTGGTGAAAAAGTTTAGTCCAGAAAGAAATGAAACTCTGTTTCCTGCTATGGAGAAATGGAATTTTCAGGAGATATAGTCTAAGAAATCATAGGATTAGAGGATTTTGATGTGGAATAGGAAGAGGAACTAAGATATCATCACAGCTAATATTGTCATTCTGCCAATGAAAAGACTGAGGTCCAAGGCATGCTAACCAGATAACTAGAATATAAATCCAGGTCCCCTGATTCTTAATCCAGAGCTCTTTCTACTTTGACTTCAAAGAAAGCTATAAGACCAGGACAGGAATAACTCACTAGAGAAGGAAAGGAAAGGAATCAAATGAGAGGGAGAAATAGAAAGCTAATATTTCACATTTATATATAGTGCTTTGAGGATTACACACTGCTACACACTGATATACATGCATGATCTCACTTGACCTAAGAAAGAATGAGACCCAATTCTCAGTGTGTTGACAACTAAGACAAGGAAAACCAGAAGTTTTTTATTGAGTACCATGGTCTATTAAAGACAAATGAAATGGTCTTTGTGATCACAGTAACTTACATTCTATCTAAGGAGAGTATATAAGAGTAGTGTGGATTAGAGTTGCCAAGGAGATAGAAACACTGGAAAGGAATGTTTGCTGGTTCAGGTGGATGGCCAGGACAGAGCTTTCTCCCTCCTCAACTCTCAGGGACTGGGGAACTGAAAGGGTCAGCCTTTGACTGACCAGCTAGTCTTTTATCTTAAGGGGAAAGTCATGAAGCATTTCTGATAAGGGGTATTGCTTAAGAGGAAGGCAAGAATCTAGAGAATCATTGGATCTGGGCAAATTGTCTTTTTCTGATTTCATCCAGAGGGCCAGATCCAAGATCAAAGACTGCTATTACTTCTTCACTCCTATCTCAACTTCTTCTGACTCTCCCATTCTGGAAAATTTGTCTGTTCCTGAAACTTCTCTTTCTTTTTTTCCTTTACAACTCCAATACCTAGCAAAATGCTGCATACACAGTGAATGCTTAAAAAATGGTTGTTAAATTTTTAAAGTTGGTTTTTCTAAGAGAAATCTGGATAATCGTTGCATTATTGATTATTGTCTCATTATTTAAATATAGCAGAGAAAAGGACAGCTTGGAAGAAAGAGAGATTCTTGTTTTTCCTCCCTTTTTGATCTGATTTTTCTTGTACAGCATGATGTGGAAATGTGTTTCGAAGAATTGCACGTGTTTAACCTATATTGTATTGCTTCCTGTGGAGGGAGAAAAAATTAGAATACAGGATTTTGCAGGGATGAATGTTGAAAACTATCTTTGCCTGTATTTTGAAAGGTAATTACACACACACACAGAGAGAGAGAGAGAGAGAGAGAGACAGAGAGAGAGAGAGAGAGAGAGAGTTCACAACTTCAATATATATTTGCCAGAGCAATTTTATTGTCTGGGAACTCAGAGGTAAAGAAGAGGGGATTATTGATTCATTTTTTTATAACTTCTCAAAGCAAAGAGAGTATTGTGAGTTTAATCCAGATTCAATTTTTTTTTCCTTTAAAAAATGCAATAGGTGCTTGTGAAATATGATATCCAATTAAAGTTATTGTAACAACTGAAGTTCAAAAACAAATTAAAAGGATATAAAATTCAACTTTTTTCGCATCACTGAGTTAGGAATTGAAACTATTTGCAAGCAGTTGAAGTTCAGGAAAAGATTTCACACAACCTTTCCTGCTGTCAGATTATCTTTTTATAGCTCAGACCATCAGGTGCATAAAACCTCAGGACTCAACAGACCCAGGAACCTGCCTGAACACCCATTTCAGAGAGAAATATGGATCCAGATCTTTCCGGGCAATACAAGTCAGTAGTTTTGGAGAGGGGAGACTGTGGCTAGGTAGTGCTTTGTTCATTTTTCCTTTTTATTGTCTTCCCTTGACTGGTTTTAAAAAAGAAAACAGAGATAAGAACTTGAGTTTTGTGAACTTTAAAAAAAATATTTTTTATAACTATATGTCTATATAATCAAATTATCAATATAAATCAATTGATTTTCTTTATAGTCCCAAGTATTTTATGAAATAATATAATAATGAATAAATAATGAAAACATTATTCTGAGAAGGGGCCTATAGCTTTCACTAGGGGTCCTTGACAGGTACCAAAAAAACCTGCATTAGAGGTACAGAACTAAGGGAGGGGCCAGAGCTTAAGCCTGAGGGAGAACTTTAAGGGAGTGACTAGTAGCTACCTACATAAGGGTGGGGGCCAGGGAGAGGGAGTGACCAACCCCATACCCACCCAGCAACTATACCTAATATAACCATAACACTGATAGATAAGTATATGGAAAAATCTGTACAATAGGATATAATTACGGGCTGGAGGGAGGGGGAAAGGGGGAGCAGAGGTCCCTCCTCTCTTCCAAGTGGCTAAGAGTATGAGGTAGACTTTATGTAGAAGGTAGTGTTGAGTTTTGTTTTGCCTTTGACGTTTTTATTGTGAACGTTATCAGCAAATTGAGTTTTAAAGAAAACAAGAGGTTTTAAGATGAAGAGAAGAAGGGGTGTATTATAGTAATGAGGGACAGTAAAACAATGTGTGTCTAGATATATGTACACATACTATATATATATATATATATATCGATATCTATACTCATATGTGTATTGTATATATACACACACATATATATATATATATATATATATCGATAAATAGATAATACAGGCATAGAATAGGGGAAGGGAATGACAAGTTTGGAAAAGTTACTCTGTTGTGAAGGGCCTGAGGGGTTTATATTTAATCCTGAAGGCAAAAGAGAGCCTTTGGTCTTTATGATGTGTTCAGACCTGTGCTCTATGAAGGGATGGATCAGAGTGGGACAGACAATAACCCTCTAATTAGAAGGCTATGGCAATATTCCAGATAAGAAATGATGGTTGCACTTTCAGAGTGGCAGCTGTAATGAGCAGAGAGAGAGAGGAGAACATCTAGGAGAAATGCTGTGGAAGGAGAAACAAGATTTGGCAATGGATTAGGTATGTAGGGTGAGTCAAGGATGACCCAAAGGTGATGAACCTAGTGGGATTTTGGGGAAAAGAACATGTTGAGTTTGCGATGTCTTTAGGACATCCAGCTTGGGAGAGAAGCCGGGATTGTGGAAACAAATGGGGGTATCACCTGCCTGGAGATGAAAATTAAACCCATGGGAGCTCCTGAGGCTATCAAGTGAGAGCAGAGGGGAAGAATGGGAAACGGAGGATGACCCTGCAAAGACTGAGAACTGATCAACTAGGGAAGAGACCACCCAGCCCAATAACAAGGCCTTGTGCGTCTCATTTGACTGGGCCTCCAGTGGCCATCCCATGATGTTTGCTCAGAGTTGGTACTTCTGGCTGTGTGTCACCTTCCAGCCCTGTGGGGCTCAGGGTGAAAGGGCCTGATGCTCTCTTAGGGGCTACAGATTACAAGAACCGATAGTAACTTGTCCCTCCATCTCTCTTCCTCTCCAACTGTGAATCATGTTAGACCTGTTTTAAGCTGGTTCCCAAGAGTGAAAGTCAGGTCAGTATCACATAGCTAGTATTTGTGCTGGGAATCAAAACCAGGTCCTTTATCTCTATTGTATTTTGTCAAGTATAACTGGTTTTAACTTTGGGATTCCTTGTGGGCTTTCAAGAATGGAAAACCAGGGGCAGCTGGGTGGTGCAATGTAGAGAGTATGGACCTGGAGGAAGGACATATGAGTTCAAATCTGGCTTCAGACACTAGCTATGTGATCCTGGCAAGTCACTTAACTTCCCCCAAAATAGAAAACTATCCCTTGTGTTGGTTTATCTGAGCCCTTGCAAGTTTTGATGCAAGAGCCCTATAGTTTCTAAAGCGACTAAAGGAGCTGGAAGTATAGGAGTCCTTGTGTCTCTCTCCCTAAGTACTCAGGAATAGAACTTAGGAACCATCACACAGATTGTGGGAGGTACTTTCTTCTTTTTCTACATAGTTCGTTCTTTTAAAATTTTTAAAAATCATTTTTTAATTTTTTGTTTTTTTTCTGGCTATATAGGTACATTAATTTTTAATACGCATTTATGAATTACGTTGGAATAGAAAAATTGGAACAAAATGGAAAAACCAGAAGAGAAAAAAAGACAAGAAAAAGAAAAAAAAGTGAACATAGCATGTGTTGATTTACATTCAGTCTCCATTTCTATATAGTTTTTTCCATGGGAATTTCACTTCCTGTAAGAAGAAGGATTGGACATGTATTTAATTTATACTCTAACATATTTAACATGTATTGGCCAACCTGCCATGGCGGGGGGGGGGAGAGGGAAGGAGGGGAAAAATTAGAACAAAAGGTTTGGCAATTGTCACTGTTGTAAAATTACCCATGCATATATCTGGTAAATAAAAACTATTAAAATAAAAAAAAAATTTAAAAAAGAAGAAGGATTGAATTCCAGAAGATTTAGCATAGAGTAGCCTTTATTATTGGTAAGATATAATTGATTATACTCTTATAAGGGAATAGCTTCTAAGCCAGAATTGCTAACATTGTTTGGATCTTCATTCTAGAAATGGGATGCAGTTATGTGATGCATGTGCCCTAAGAATATTCAAGAACTGGACTTGATAATTACAGACTTTCCAGCTCTGGCGACTGTTCTATCCTGATGTCCACAGCCAGGTACCATTTCTACAGGGATGAGGAGAAGTAAGTTTTGTTGTAGCACAGACAAATCTAGGCCGGGTTGTTGAAAATTTATTTTTTAAATTAATTTTGGTGGAAGTTGTATGTGGATCCTGGAAAAATATGAATCTCAACCTTAGATCAACAGAGGCACTCAGAGACATATTGATATAACAAAATATGTGTGAAGTAGAAAAGGGCTTTGTTACTAACCGGAACAGGGGTAGAAGGTTCACTGGTATAGGCCATTTTTAAGACTTATTAAAAGTTCAAGAACATTATTTGTATTGTACAACATCATGGGAATTAAAAGGACAAAGAAAGTTGCATTAGAAAAAAATGCAATTGGAGATTAAGATAATGTGGGAAAGCAGGAAGAGGTAAAAGGAAATTACTCACTCTAATCCAGAGAGGAGTCAGAGTTGGAAACATGAGGAAATATCTCATAGCAATTTCCTGAGAGGTTCTTTTGGACAAGTAGAGCAGTGAAGCAAGACCTCGAGAGTCCACTGTTAGACACAGTGAGGTTAAAAAAACAACAACGAAAATCCCCTTGTAAGTTAAAAAAATCAGAGAAGCACTTTTTTGTGTATATGATAGCAAAGAACTGGAAACAAACTAGGAAGAATGCCTGAACAAAATGGAGTATAAAATGAATACAATGGATTATCATTCCACCAGAAGATATGAAGAATATAAATTCAGAGAATCATAAAGACATATTAATTGATTCAAAATGAAATAAGCAGAACCATGAAAAAGTACACGAGTACAACAAAGTAAATAGAACAAGAACTTGAAACTGAATGACATGTAATTATGATGCTCTGTTTTGATCTTATAAAAAAGTTGAAAAAATGCACCTTCCTTTCTCCTTTGTGAAGATGGGGGACAATGTATGTGGACTATTGTATGTACTGTCAACCATGGTTTTTTCCTCTCTTACCTGGTTTCAAAGTATGGCTTGCTGGATAGCAGAGCAGGGAAGGATGTTTTTAGAAATGAATGTAAAGTTACAAATTTGCGTTTACATTTATAAAAGCATTGATTAAATATAAAGAAATACAGACTAAAGAATGTGGTGAATAAATCCCTACTTATGGGCAGTCTCAGAAATGTTTTTAAAGGAGCATTAATACTAGTTCCCAAGCATATAGACTAGAATGACAGAATATAAAAAGAATGTTTCTCTGAAGAAATAATTTTAAGGCATGAAGTGAAACTGTGGGCAGCCTTGAGTGAAATGGAATTGTGGAGGCAGAGCTTTAGGGATGGGAGCTTTGGGATGAAATCATGAAGTGGGATGTCAGCGGTTGAAGCGATGATGGACGGCAGAGGGGTTTTTGGCTGGAATTACGGCTATGCAGATAGAAGTGGAACTAAAGCAACTGAAAGTGGGTAGTGTTGGCTCTTGTGAATTGTGGCAAAAGCAGACCCCTCTTTCAGTGACCACTGAGGCAGTGAGGAACTGCCTGGAATTGTTCCAGAAACTCAAGAAAACTGCTTCCTGAAGTATAGAACTATTTTCGATGGTACAAATCAAGCAGTATCTTGAGGTAGTCTTCTCTCCATTGTCTTTGGAGCATAAATTTCCTTTCCCTTTCCCCTAATGATTTGTCATCTTTTGTCCATTGGTGGAGAAGACTGAGGGAAGGATGGATTATTATTTTATAAAAGGTTATAAAGGGTTTATTGCAGGGTTTTTCTGTTAGTTGTGTTTTGTTAGTATGATTCAGTGAAATGATTCATAGTGATTTGACTGGTTGGTGAATTGAATCTGCCATGGTTGGGGTCCTGAGCTGAGGATTTATTTCCTCTCTCTTACAATGAAGCTGAGTATAAGTATGGTGTTATGTAAGTTCTGTTACAAACCACAGTAAAAGCACCAGCCTCACACTGTGGGTGTGAAGGGTAACACTCCTAATGTTTTACTCAGATTTAGTGGCTTTCACACTTGGATTCTCCCCTTAGGGAACTGACCTAATCCATCCCATGCCTATGGTCCCAACTCCTCTAGTGAAATCCTTGCTGCTTCCCCTCCATCTATCTATTCCCTAGTCCATGTGCTGTGGGAGTATCCCAGAGGGATCATTTCCTGAAGACTCTGAAAGGTACCAATTGTAATCTTGTCAACTAGTATGCCCTTTTCTCTCTACTATACTGACAAGTCATCTGGTCTCGTATTATAAGCGGTATGATTCCTGAATCTAGGTTCAGGTCAATGTATTTCCATCAATTATCAATGCCCAAAGCTCTGGCCCCAAACTTCAAGCTGAAACTCCAAATCAGTCACATTAGGGAAAGCTACCAAGACCTATATGAAATCTGGAGTCCTTGAAGTGTGAGAGATGGAGAGAAGAGAGATTTGAATGGCTTCTCTTTTTAGGCTCTTTAGTCTCTGGGTTCTAGCTCTGAGAGAAAACATGTCTCATAGGACATTCTCTTCAGGCCATAGAGGGAGAAAAGAACTCTGGAGAGAAGCCAACATGAGCAGAGCTGGCAGTCTCCATCATGTCCCCTTTCCCAGCTTACTACATAGAAGTCTTGGTGAATTCTTGCCCTTGGTAAGATGTCAGACTCTCTCTATTGATTGAGCTGAGATACCACCTTTCCAATGGGAGTGCTCCTTTGCTCTGTATTGCTTCACACATATATTTCTTTTTTAATTAAAGCTTTTTATTTTCAAAATATATGGATGGATAATTTTTCAACATTGACCCTTGAAAAACCTTGTCTTCCAAATTTTTTCCCTCCTTCCCCTCTCTCCCTTCTTTAGAGGGCAAGTAATCCAATATATGTTAAACATGTTAAAATATATGTTAAATCCTATATATATATATATACACACACACACATATATTTATACAACTATCTTGCTGCACAAGAAAAATCAAATCAAAAAGGAAAAAAAATTAAGAAGTAAACAAAATGCAAGCAAACAAAACAAAAAGAGTGATATTGGTACATACATATACTCCTACATATACTTTATCTAATTTCTGTTTTGCTATTGACTTGGATAAATGGTTCCTCCCTGTCCCATTTGCTATAATACAAGTTCATTATAGAACTTATAATATTTGGTAGGAAGGCAGCCAAGCTTTAGATATAAAGTTTGGGGTTCTTTTCTTCTCATTAACGAAGAGTGACCAGAAGTTTAGCTTGGAACTGAAAACTACATCCTGTAGGCAAATAATATTCAAGGGAGCAGACAGATATAATTCTAGCTTGGTACATACACTTCCCTCCCAGGAGGGCAGAGTTCGAACCTCTGGTCCTGATGCTTTGCTTGCTTTACTGGTAAGAACTAAAATCTCCCTTGGTAGAAACAGGGAATGGAACAAAGAAGAGGCTGGAAATGCCTATTATCATCTCCC
The DNA here is from genome assembly GCF_048593235.1 of Sminthopsis crassicaudata. NCBI lineage: Eukaryota > Metazoa > Chordata > Mammalia > Dasyuromorphia > Dasyuridae > Sminthopsis > Sminthopsis crassicaudata. The sequence continues at coordinate 194,423,025 of NC_133622.1, forward strand.
TGTGATTCATAACTCCATAAGCTGTCAGGAACAGCGTTTCCTACAGGAACTCTGGGACATGTCATCAAGACTTTCAGTTGGTCAGAACTACTGTTCTGTATGGTAGAGATAAACTCTTGATGGATGTGGCTTTAGAAATGGAATGGCATTATGCCTTTGTTAGTATTAATAAGTCTCCTTCCTATAGGGCAAAATGGCTCATTTCTCCTTTTAGCTTTTCCCCACTGGGGGAAGAAAAGAACCACCCTATGAATTTACAGGAGAATAAGTCTAAGGGGGACGGATGGTGGTGGTGAAGGGGAAGGAACCATGCATTTATTAATCTCCTCCTATGCACTAATTTAGCATTTGCTAATTAATGTCATGTGTTAAGACACTATGCTAATTAAGCATGTTACATATATCTCATTTGACCCTCAAAACCCCCCGGGGAGATAGATTCTATTATCATCATCTCCATTTTGTAGTTGAAATTAAGACAGACAGGAAGGTTAATAGACTTGCCCAGAGTCCCACAGCTCGTAATTGTTTAAGGCCAGCTTTGAAGTAAGGGTTTCCTGATTCCCAGCCCAGTGCTCTAGTCTGCTATCTAAAGCAAGGAAGGCAGGAACTGCTTGTAGGAGGGTTCCCGTCCAAGGAGCCAATGAAAGCATAAAATAGAAGCAGGGTGTACACCTGCCCTCCTCGAGCTGCAGAATGGTAAAGGAGGGAGAGAGGACCTTGCATTGCAGAATTGTGATGGTCCACCAGGAATGCCTTTTCCTGTTTCCTAGTGGATACATCGACCCTCTTTTGAATGTATCCCACAAAGTCTTCTTTGCTAGGTCTTACTGTTTAGCAGTTGAAGGTTTTGGTCACAAAGAACACCAGATCATTAGATATGAAGATAATTATGTGACACACATAGGGGCTTCTTCGCTTGATTGGTGAAATCACAGAAAATAAGGGGCAGCTAAGAGTTAAGGTGTTAGTTTGTTGATGAGACCCAAACATCTTGAGCTCCAAGCTTCAGAGTAAAGAAAAGTGACATCTGGGACTTGACTTTAGCCTGCCTACTCCTGATTCCCCGACCATAATGCTGGGCTTTCTCCCTCGACCATTCTTTGAGGAAGTAGCTGCACTTTAGATCAGGGTTAGCTCATGACTCACTGGATGATTTCACTTTACGCCTATGAGGCTATTCCCTCTCACTTCCATCTTTAGCTTCCCTTTTTGTGCCCCCCCCCCCCATTACAACATAAACTACATGAGGCAGGGGCCATTTGCCTTTTTGTTTGTATTGGTATTCCGAGAGCTTAGTCAGAGTTTGATGATTGCTCCATCTATCATCTCTTTCTCTGTATTTTGGCCCTGGCTGGCTGAAGACTTGACTAGACTTATGGGGGGTCTTTAAAAAACGACCCTGCCAGTCCTGGAGGAAGTGGGCACTCCAGGGATAGAAGCACTCTGTAAAGTGGGACCCCTGGGCCTCCTAGAGGTCAGCAAGGTGGGCTAACCATTTGCCAGGGAAGCTATGCCGTGGGCTGGCGAAATCCCTCTGAACCTTGCAGAGTTCTAGGTTAGCCCCAGGAGGCATCTTGAGCTATCCATGGCACTATTTCCCCCTGTCCGCTCTCATTCCCATGGCACACAGCATCTTCTGCTTTGTCCTGGGTGGTTCCTTTATCTTACATGGTCTGTCCCTACTCTGTACCTAACTTGCTCTTCTCATTTCCACAGTTCCACTGTAGGATATCCAACTTTGAATATTCCATGAACAAAGTAAAATTCAGTGTCTTCTGAGCTAAACAGTCATGAAAATGCTTGGTGTGAGAATGCTGGAAATGAGCTATTTCAGATTATGCAAAGGAAATATGAAAAAGTCAGAGTTGGTCAGGTTCTAGTTCTTGGAAAAAAAAGATGCTTTCTTGTTATCAAGAAATCGTAAGTAATAAAGATCAAGGATATGTTACCATTGGACTTAATTTTATTTTTCAACAAAGTCTGATGTGACACAAAGACAATGCTTAAGATGGTGAACTGTGATATGAAATGACGCACTGTCTTCTTTACAGAGACTTACAAATCCTAAGGATTTTCAAAGCACAGCTAAGGGCTTTCATTTCAGCAACTTCACAATTGCATATGACATAGGAAGAAAGGCAGCCTGCACACAATGTGAACCTATTACACTTAAGGACATCTCTTTCCCAACTGTTGAATATAAATTCTGTGGAAAGTTCAGAACCAAGGTTGCAGGTCCTGCAAACTTCACGCTGAGAGTGATGCTACAAGAGGCTGTCGTTCTGTCAGAGAGCAGGAGACAACCTGGGGGTACCTCTGCATACTCTGGGAAGCTTGGGGGAGATACTCAGCATGCTGCTTAAAGGTGAAGGAGAATTCAGGGGGATCTCAAGCTGCACTGTGTCCTTCACCTAGGAGAAGGGAGAGCTAGAAATGGCTGGTCCACATAACCTCCTGCAGCTGCTCGCAGGTGGGGTTCCTCCACTAGTAGGCCCACCATTCCATTTCATCTTCCTGGGAGAAGCACTAACTAAAACAGTCACTGAGGAAAACTTCTGAGCTTTCCCACAAGTGCTAATCTCTGTGTGCAAAGAGCAAGTGTGACAATCCACAGAAACAAGACCACAAAGAAAGAACTAATAACAAACAACTGACTTTGGAGCAGATTGTTGCTGTTCCTCCTTTGTTTTCAAAGAGACTCGAGCTCCCAGAAGCCCCACGTGACCTCCAGCAGAGGCTGGCTTATGACAGTATTTCAGCTGCACACAGTCTCGTCTCCTCATCCCGTAACAGGGTGGTCTCGGGCCTGGCCAGAGTGATCACCGACCTTAAGATGGCCAGTGCAATCCGGACAAGAATACGGAGGAGGAGGAAAGCAAAAGGAACGATGATCTGCATGAGGTGGAAGATGGTCGTACTGAATTCACTCAGGAAGCAGGTGGAAGAGAAGGCCACCAGGCTGACACAGGGATAGAGGGCGAGTTTGGCAAACATGAAGGCATGTTCCTTCCCCCCATACCTGGCAAAGGGGTGCAGGGTCTCCTGCTCATTCAGTAAGGCTGTGCTCCAGATAGCAAACTGGAAGATACCAGCAAAAAAGGTGATGACGCAGCTGACACGAATGCTCTCGATTTCACTATGGGATTGCTGCGCAAACTCTGTGGTCTGCTGATAGGCAAGTGGGAGCCCACCAATGAAGGCCAAGGAGAACGTGTTCAGCAGGCCCATGAACTGGGTGGTCTTTCTGACATGGAGGAAGAGGGAGTGGTGGACAAACCACAGGAGACCAATTGTTACAAAGGAGCCGAAATAGGCCAGAAAGTTTGGTCCATATTCTCTCAGAGCTTCAACAAGGTTGCCATGAAATTTTTCCTTAACTTCTTTGGCATCAGGGACATTGTCCTCACTGTTGACATTTAAAAATAAGATGGTCATTTTTCTACCAGAGTCTCATAAAATTGGCCTAGAAGCAGCTTGAGGAGGGACAGGATCCAAAGCCTCCCAGGTGGACTGTTACTGATCCAGGACTGCTGGGTCCCAGGAGTATTTAGCCCCTCTCTTGCTCTGGTCACTGGCGTCACTGGCCTAGGGTCCTGTCTGCATCCAAGTGTTCCCTCAGCCTGCTCTCACTGGGTAGGCTGGCTCTTTGTTGCTGGCTCCTAGCTCCTCCTTTCTACCCTCCAGTGTCTTGTGACATATTGGATTTGAAACTTGCTACTTGCCTCTTATTAGGGATCCCAAAATGAGACATTAAGCCAATATCTTCCTATGTTCTTGCCAGAGACCCAAAGCCCATCTGACTAACTGCAAGCCCTGTGCTTCTAAGCTCCCTTTGGCAAGCCAGAAAACCTGCCACATTTCATTGCTTATCTTAGGAAAATGCCCACTCTCTCCAGAAGACCAGGGTGAAGATTCCAGGCTGGGCAGAGGCTGGGCTACACAAGCTCTGAAGTTCTTGCTGCCTCTGAGATTCTGTGGATCTGATGTTATACAACAATCCTGGCCTTCCCAAGGGCGTATCAAGAAACTAAAGATGAACAGATTCATTAACGGTGTTTATTTAGCTGAGGTTTAATGATAGGCCATCAGTAATTACCGACCTATGCAGTCTGTCTGGGTTTCACAAGACCGTGTATACTTTATTAGTTTTGCTTTTTATATATGGATACCAAGATCACTGATATTATCCTATGCTCAAGTTATAACTAAAACACAAAGTTAATTCCAAACCACATAATCAATAAGGGTAACTAAAGCTCCCATTTTAGCTTTGCTTACAACCTGGCTACCATGTGTAAAAAATATAAATATCACCATGTTTACAGAACTTTTAAAGAGATTGGACCGGCAGGAGAAAACCTTACCAAATGTCCAAGATGAGGAGGGTTGCTACAATGGCGTACACACCGTCACTGAAGGCTTCGACTCGCTCCTTGCTTAGGGGTTCATGGATGTTAAAAGTAAAAAACTCTAAGCTCTGAGGTTGCTCTTCTGGTTTGGTACCTGTCAGTGTACAAAGCAGAGGGGTAAGCAATAGGGATTACCAAGCTGAGCAGGGAGACCATGACCCCCATCCCAGTGTACTAGCTCACAGCCAAACAGGTTCTTTCCCACCTTACCCCACCCCAGACTGTTTTGTAGTTTCTTGTCTGTCTGCCTCCAATGTCTAGATAGAGAATAAATCCTGAGGCTCAGGTTACTCTTAATTCAGGAGCAAAAATAACTTACTTTAATATAACATTTTAAGGATAACAATGTGCTTTTCTCACAACAATCCTGTGAAGTATGTAGTAAAATATTATTCCTAGTTTACAAGTAAAGAAAATCAGACTCAGAGAGGCTAATTTGCTAGCTGATGGTTGCACTGTTGGAACTAGAATTTGAAACAAGACCTGTCTTTGCTCAGTGCTGTTTCTTCTTTGCTCTATTATCTAAGTAAGACTTTGTCTTTTAAAAAATTAATGGGTGCCCTCCATTGGTGGGGAATTATTATATTATTATTATAATAAATAAAAATTGAACCATATATTCTTTTGAGACTAGTTAGTGTTGATTCCAGCACATCCTTGGCTATCCTCAGGATATTTTCATAAGAGTGCACATTTTCATGAGAGTGATGTCAAAGGGTACCTCACTCCTCTTTGTGTGTCCGCTTAAGATACATCTCAGTAACGGTGCAGTATGGGGCCTAGAGAGAGGGCCTGGAGGTGCTCATGTGAGGCCCTGGTGACTCTATTTTCCCCTTGGAACTCTGAGCTGTGCTTGTTAGACAGGTCCAAAGTTCCTTTCGTGGCAATCTAATAACACCCACTTCCACGCTAAGTAGTTGAGAACAATCTTCATCATATCAGAATTTATAGCATCTGCTTTCAAACTGCCACAGAGGGCAGAGGAGATGAGTAATACTTCACAAAAAGCTGAAACTTAAGGTATTCTGTAATATCAAATGATTAAAGGAATGTGTATGATTCCATAGAAAGGGGACAAATGGGGCATAGAGGAATGAGAACACTGGAAAGTCATTAGTTGTCCCAGTTTTCACTCCCCAAGCCCAGGTTCTTCTGGAACACAGTGCGGGGTAGACAACACTGCACTTTGGGTGAAAAGACCCGAGCTTTTAATTCCTGCTCAAAAAGTTGTGGTAAGGATCAAATTAGATGAGGGATGGGAAGCACTTGAAATGGCAAAGTGTTATGTAAAACTAAAAGTAGGGCAATTGAGAAGAGCAATGGAAACATAGTAAGACGACCTGCGTTCCAGTCCCAAATCTACTACAGCCTGACTCAATTTCCTGGTCTGTGAAATGGGAGTGATAATCCCTGCCTCTCTCCTTTCCAGTGCTGTTCAAATAGTCCAATGAAATAACTTGTAAAAAGCACTTTGTAAACTGCAGTGCTACATAAACATCAACTGTTATCACTAATAGAATTTTATTTCCACAAGAGCGCCTTGCCTTAGTCAGAAACAAAGGTGTGGTTGACAAGAACACACAGAGGCAGGGGTTACCTGGTATCAGTTACACTGAAACATGGGTTACCTACCAACAAGTTTGTCTCTGCACCACATGACGAATTTATTGATGTAGGGGAGGAAGATGACGAGACCAAGGAGAAGGTAGGACTGGAAGAGTAAATAAAAAACATTAGCTGCATGTTTTCATTTCTGATGTTTAACATAGTATTTGTCCCTTAATTCAAGCCCCTGGTGGCCAAACACAGACAGTATTTAAAGCACAGAACTTAAAGCATTTAATGAAGTACAAATATATTTTGTCTGGGGATTCTTTGGGTAGGACCCAGTGGATCTGGAGGAATCATGCTACTCAGATTGATTCTTCAGGTGCTTGGATGGGTACAAAGTGGGCCAAGTTGGAGGGGATTCTCCATGTTTTTCACAAAGGATTTCCTAGAACCATGGAATGTCAGGGCTCGAGGGGGCCTTAGAACCCATCAAGTCCAAATCCTTTTCTTTTAATCGATATAGAAACACAGGCCCAAAGAAACTTGCTATAGTTAGTGGCAGAGCTAGGATGAGAACCCAGGTTTCTTAACCTTTAACCTCAGTATTCTTTCAATACAGTGTTCTGCTATCTTTATTTAAATTGTCTTTGGAGGAAAGTGGTCTTCTCCATTACAGGCGAGTTGCCACTACTGATCTGGTGAAGCACTGTGTCATACTCCCCTGCTTGGCGTTGGGTAGGGCATCTTTAAGTGGTTAAAGCACACTAGTGTCAGGAAACTGGCTCTTGGTCTCAGTGAATAAAAAGCATTTGTACATTCTTAATCTAATGCAAAGGAAAATCAAGCTCTTATTTGGGTAAAAATACTCTAATGGATTATCTTGAAGAAGTTTTAAATCGATCACTGAAGAAAAATTTGCTTGTCTTAAAAAGAGAAGGAAGATCTTATTGAGTTCTAGTCCTCAGTAAGTTCTAGATCTCAGAAATGGCTTTGCCACTAACTTTCTGAGTGACATTGGTAAGGCACTTTGCTTTTCTAGACCTCAAGTTTTTTCTGTCAAAACAAAGTTGCTTTCACTAATACATTGTTGGTGAACTTGTGAGCTGATCCAACCATTCTGGAGAGCTGCCCAAATGGCTATCAAACTGTGCATACCCTTTGATCCAGCAGTGCTCTTACTGGGGTTATATCCAAAGAGATCTTAAAGGAGGGAAAGGGACCTGTATGTGCCAAAATGTTTGTGGCAGTCCTCTTTGTAGTGGTCAGAGACTGGAAATTGAATGGATGCCCATCAATTGGAGAATGGCTGAATAAATTGTGGTATATGAATGTTATGGAATATTATTGCTCTGTAAGAAATGACCAGCAGGATGATTTCAGAGAGTCCTGGAGAGACTTACATGAACTGATGCTGAGTGAAATGAGCAGAACCAAGAGATTATACTATTAATTAGCAAAATAGTATTAGTGTTATATTTAATAGAAAATTATCTTTGTATGTATTTGGAAAAATAAAATACTATTAAAACAAAGAAAGTTGGTTTTTAAGGTCTTTCTTTTCAATTTCTGACATAATAAAAGGTTCCATGCTTATATTTAAGATAGTGCTGAGCAAAGGGGATGCAAAGACACAAATTAAACACCTCCTGCCCTCAGAGAATTTACATTCTACTGGGGAGAAATTATTGCTAAAAGTGTTAGGGGGATTAAGAAATGCTTTTCATGGAAACTGGGGACTGAATTGAATCTTGAAGGAAGCTAGAAATTTAATAAAGTGGAAATGAGGAAGTATGATGTTTCATGAATAGGGGAAAGCCTGTTTGTTGCCAAGGTAAAGAAATGGGTGATAGAATGTTCAGGAAAGAGCTGAAAGATCAGTCTGGCTAACCTGATGAGTGCATTTCAAATATGGAAAGGCAGAAAGAAGATACAATGAAAAAGACTTGGTAAATGACTGCTGAAGGAGATAAGAGAAAGGGAAAAGTAAAAAAAAATTCAGGTTGTGAATCTATATAAAGTGAAAGATGGCAGTATTCTCAACAGAAATAAAGTATGGAAATGGAGTGATGTGAAGAAAAGATAAGAGTGTAGTTTTGAAGGGAAAGATAAGGAGTCTGGTTTTGAATATCTTCAGTTTGAGATGCCTGTTTAAGTAGAGATATCCACTAGGGAGCCTAGAAAGCAAAAACAAGTGTAGAAGAGAATTAGGGCTACATATGTAGATTATAAAATTTTAGATCTAATTCATAGCATATTTGAAAAAGTATAAAAAAATCCCTCTATAACATATCCAACAAGAGATCATTCAGCATTTACTTAAAGACATCTCATGAAATTTACCCCACTAATTCCTGAGGAAACTCATTCTACTTTTGGATGGCTCTCATTGTTAGGAAGTCTTTCTTTATACCAAGCCTAATTATGTCTTTTTGCCACTTCTATCCACTTGATCTCAATTCTGTCCTGTATAACTAAACAGAATAATTCTATTTTCTTTCCTATATGACATACTCAAAGATAGCTATCTCTTCATCTGATCCTCATAAGTTGTCAATTTAAGAAGTTCACCATCCACACTGCCTTTTGTTGAACAAAATATCTATATCCCATCTTTTGTATGACCTTATATAAGCTCTCATATGACTATGACCCCAGTTGAATCCTTCATCATTTCTTGCCTGAATTACTGTAATACTTCTTGATTTGTCTCCCTCTTGCATGTCTTTCTCCTATTCAATCCATATCCACATACCTGCCAGTAACATTTCTAAAGCACATGTCTGTCATTTCTCTGCTCAATAAACTCCAATGGTTCTCTTGGATTCCCTACTTTCCTTCAAAGTTAAATTCAAATGCCACCTTCTATGTGAAGTCTTTTTTCAATCCCTTCAATTTTACTTTTGAAATATATGTGTGAGGGGCAGCTAGATGGTATAGTGATTAGAGCACCAGCCCTGAAGTCAGGAGGACCAGAGTTTAAATATGCTCTCAGACACTTAACACTTCTTAGCTATGTAACTCTGGGTAAGTCACTTAACCCCAAATACCTTGTCCCCCAAAAAAAAGAAAGAAAAAAGGAGTTAAAATATATGTGTGGAAAAAAGGTAGGGGTGTGTGTGTGTGTGTGTGCGCGCACATGTCAGTGTATGTAAGCTACTTAAAGGCAGATACTGTTTGTTGTATCTCTTTGTATCCCTAACACCAAACAGTCTCTGGCACATGAAAACAAGAATATTATTTTTTGATTGCCATGTGTTTTCTAAAATGTTATGTCCAGAAATGAATACAATACTCCAGATAAAATTTGATCAAGGTAGAGGACAGCACAGCTGTTACCTTGCGAGTTCTGGACATGATACTTCTCTTAAAATGCTGCTCAATATTGCATTAGTGTTCTTGGCTGCCCTCTGACATTCCTAATAGCCCTCAAATCTTTCCAGACAAATCACCTAGTCATTCCTTTGTCATCTTATATTTAAGAAGTTTATTTTTAAAATTCAATAACAATATGTTGTATTTATTCTTAAGAGAGAGACAGAAAAATGCTGTATTCAAAATTTCTTTCTGGATGGAGAAAGTGCAACTCATAGTCATACTGGGTATTTTGGGGAAAGCTTTCAAAGTCCTATCTGATCTGTAGACCAGACACCTAAATAATTCATAGTTCATGTTTTGGGGGTTTTCTTGAATCTTTGATATTTTGTAGTCTAGATTTTCTGCTCTAGCTGAGTTATGACAGCATTCATTTGACCAACTATATAGGTTAAAGCCCAGAAGGCAAAAAGTTACATGTATTTTATGTTTGAAATTTAATAGTCATAATATGTAAATATTTTATGTGATTTCACAGGTATAACAGATACCATACATTTCTTGCTTTCTCAATGGGTGAGGGATAGGCAAGAAGGAAGGAAAAGAATTCAGAATTCAAAAAGTAAAAAAGTGCCAAAGTAAATACCTAATAAAGTTTTTAAAAGAAAATGAAAAAAAAAAGTCATTTTTACTGCTTAGTTATAGGTCTGCTGAATAGTAGTAATAGAACATGAATCTGCCTATGGCCATTGTATTTCATATAATCTGCATGTAGTTCTACTATCTATAATACATATCATATACAAGATGACCCTGTAGGCATGATGTGTTCCCATAGACTGTTCACTGGTACCTGGTGTACCTGTCAGCCTCCACAAAGTCCAATTCTCCTATCTTCCATTTTAGGATTTTCAAAGGCCACACAGGAGAGCACATGCTCTAGAACTGCTTCTACCAAGCTTTCTAAGGATCAATCTAGCTACCTGCAGAGAGGCTCATCCTCAACAGACTGGTGTGTTAAAACAGTTGCCTTGGCAACCTGTAAAACAAAGAAAAATAACCTATGTGGTCCCCTTTGCTTCTACAGGGATAGCAGCTGGAAAAGAAAGCACAGCTTGCTAAGAATCACATCCTTTTTGACCTTCCATAACAAAGACTTCATTATTGGTTCTCTCTACGTGAAGTCCTTGTCTGGTGTCCTGTGAGGAGGCATACTACTAAAGGAACTAAATTGTATTAATCTTGTTATTCTTGCTATTTATAACCATAATAAGTCACAGCTAAATAGGGAAAGAGCTCACAATTTCTCTTTGGAAAAAAAAATAAAGGATTTGTGAGAATGGATCTAATCATGTGACCAGAGGTGTTAGGAAACATTATTGATGGAGATATTTGCATATTTGCCTTTTATCTTATGCTGCAGTGCTCATAAAAAGCATGCATAAAAATATCATGGACATAGTTGCAGTTTATGGACCAATAACTGTTTTGGAAGATGAGAAAGAAGAGAAATTCTATAAATAATTCAATGCAATCTTTCAAATTAAATCAGTATATACTTTGATACTTGGTCACTTTAATGCAAAGGTAAGTAAAGGGAAGGGCAGTGAAAAATAAACTGGAAAAATAAGTCAAGGAGGAAGAAACAGGAGAGGGAGGCCTCAAACTCAAAAGACAATACAGAAAATACATGTCTATATATCATGAATACTTTTATCAAAAAGAATAGGGACTTTTTTTTTTATAGTGGACACTAAGTAATGAAACAAAAATTGGAATTTTTTACATTTGAGCAAAAATGACATGTTCCAGATATGGGAGCCATGCCCAATTTGTATACAGGCAGATTACTGATTAGGGTCAAGATCAAAATTAATGCAAAACTTAGAATGAAAATGATGAAATAATATGACATATAATTAAAACTGATCTATTTAAAATCACTGAAAATGAAAAATGAGAAATAGATGAATAGATTTTTAAAACAAATTATAACCATTTCCTTAAAAAATTTAACTGATATAAATCTTTTCAATAATAGAAAAGCTAGAAATGTTTAACACTGAAATATTTCAAATTGCTAAGGAAAGAGAGACAAGATAGCAAAAGTTTGCTAAATCAGAGAGGATGGTAGAAAATTATGAGTAGTATTATCTTATAAAACTAATAAGTAGTAGAAAACAAATTTAAAGAAAGCTTAGAGATGCAAGATTCAGAGTACACTGAACAATGAAACTAGAATGATTACATCAAACATGAAAAATGGAAAATATCTGTAAAGACTTTCAAGCATTTTTTTTTTTGTTATCAAGGATAACATTTAACCTTGACATCACAGGCCCAGATACACTGAAAGAGCACTGAAGAAAAAAAAAAGAGTAGATGTCTATTGGAAGACCATTTCTTTGTGCAGGAGATACAGTAGTTTTGAGGATGCTGATAAATTGATTCTCAAGAGAAGTGAAAGAAGAGAGAAATCCAGAGACATGGAAAAATTTTATTTTTACCCAAAAAGTCAACAACAATAATAAACCCACTTATTCATCTTCCTATTCTCTCATCTTTCCAAAGTTTTCATAAAAATACTCTATTCATGCATCATGCACATTATTGATGAAGATATGCAAAAAAGTCTTTCACAAGATAGTTTATAGTAGATTTTATTCCATAGTACAAAACACTACCTTTTAAAAGCTTCCACCAAGGTATCTTCCATAAACATTAAAATTGTACAAAATTACTTGAAAAAACACAACAGAAAAAAAAAAACTTCTTAAGACTCTTCTTAGCATTAATATCAAGTGAAGCTTAAAACACAAAAATGTTTGCTCACCAAATGTATTTGTCACTGCCATGAAAGAGATCCAGCAGGCAGTCCAAAATGAAGAAAGATTTCTCATGGATGGTGAGATCTTCCAGATGTTCTGTTTGTGGATGACATTGTGGCTGATTGCATTAAGCCCTAGAACACTACAGATTCTCTTAAATAATATCCATAATCATTCAAAAGAGTTCTAAGTGGATGAAAAAACTGCTATTGTCCATATTATAATATACATTTGGATGGATATATTCTGGATCAGACATTTCAAACAAACAATGAATTGGACTCAGAAATGAATAGGAGAAAGAGAGGATGATGAATTTCTTTTGATAAACTGTACAGCTATTTTAATGACCGCAAACTTCTTTCTGAAATAAAGGTCCATCTTTTTTTTTTTTTTTTTTTTTTTAACACTCTTAGTAATAATCTATGGCTATACGTCATGGAAATACTTGTCTTTAAAGAAATGAAACTGAGGATTAATCACTTAAAGAGTAATGGAGAGATGCATTGTGGATGTAATTACGTTACGACACAGTATAAATGACTAACTGAATAGGAGCATCAGTGAAAATGATGTCACCAGAGAAATATATGAGTAGAATAAAGATGGCCTGGATATGTAATGACAGTAAGGAATAATGGATGGACAGCCATATGCCCTTTGGATTTCATGCAATGTTAAAAAAATAGGAGGTTTTAGTAGGTAGATCTTTTTCTCTCTCTGTCCTAAAATGGCAGACTAATGGAATATCCATATGAACAAAATTATAGCTTTATTGAAGGATTGAATTTATAGGAATGAGAATTATTAATTCCTTATTAAGGATTCAGGTCTTGGTCATAGCAGTAGGATTGATGGGAGTCAATTCTTCCTTTTTTCCTCTGACTTTTCTAGTGCTTTGTTTTGTTTTGTTTTGTTTGCTGCAGGTTTCTCTGAGCTACAGGATGAGAAGAATAGTAGTTAGAAAAGGAAATGGAAAAATATGAGTTTTTTTTCCAGCTTCTATAGGATTCAGTGAAAGGTGCTGACCATGGAGGAATGGCTATACCTGTAATCTGATGTGGGGAAAAGGAGAAGAGAATTCAATTGTTCTAATTCAGTTAGGAATAAAGCATTATAGGTTGAGACTTCAAGTGAGAAATCTTTATAGAAAGGCAATTATATTTAGGGTAGAGTTATGGGTCTGATTAACAAAGACACTAGAAAATTTCTAGTGCTGATCAGCAGAGGCTTCCAGAAGTTCACAGAAGTAGAAAAGGAGTATAGATTTCATTGGATTTTTTTTTCAGGGGTATAGATTTTAAAGAGCCCAGAGACTGGATGGATGGGTGAAATTGAATGGGTAATATTCTTCCAAGGAAGGTGTCCTAAAAGTGATGAGAAGTTTTTAAGAATAAAATTTCAAAAACTTAAGCAGATACTATTATGAGGAGGAAAAAGAGCAATACTTAATGAGAAAAATGGCTACACAGGGAACTCACCAATTATTTCAGATTTTAAAAATATATACATGAAAAATAAAATGAGGACAGGTAAATGAGGATAAATACAAAAGAATGGTAATATAGTCCTATAAGCATGGTGTCAGGAGCATTAAAGTTTAGATTGAGCTGAGGCTGATGAAAGCAAAGGAAGGAAAAAAAATTATCTTTTAAAGGCTACAATGGGATCAAAAAGAGCATGAAAAAAAGAGGTTGGATCACTACTGATTTGGGGCAGACTGGATTATGATAATGGCCAATAATAAGATTTATTTATGTAACACTTTTCTTCTATTTTCTCTTTCAGAAAGAATGATCTTTGTATGGGAAATAAAAATGGAATAAAAATGATTAGAAAGAAATGAAAACCAGAGAGAAATGAAAAGATGTAAGACTATTGCCAACTGTTATCAATAAGTTCAAGACACTAGACCAAGATGGAAGTAGTAGGAGCTAACATTTACAAAGAGCTCTAAGGTTTTCAAAGCATTTACATGTGTCCCCTCATTTGATTCTTAGAGGTAGGTGCTATTATTATGTCCATTTTATAGTTGAGGAAACTAAGGCATAGTGCACATATGTTTGAAGCAGGATATGGATTCCTAATTCCAGATCCAGTGTTCTTTCTCCTATGCAAACCTACTTCTCCAAAGTACATTTTATTGCACTGAAAGAATTGGCAGATGCCATGAGTGGTGATCTTTAAAAAAAAACCTTCAAGAATAAGAAATACGCCTTGGAAGAAAGGAAGGGTTAATTTCTTAATTTAAAAAAAAAGTGAATATTGTCAAATGTAGAAACCATTGCTTAGTTTGCTTTAAGGCAAAAATTTAGAACAAAGGAAAGGTCTGTGAATATTAAGATGTAAGCAAGAATTACTAAAATTAGCACATAAAAGGAGATATATGTTAGGAAATCACATTAACATAAAAATAAAAGATATTGATAATTTTTCATAGAAAAAGTTAATATGGTTTTGTCATGAACGAGTTAGGCTGGATTAACCTAATTATTTTTGACAAAGAATGCTGTAAGGAAAATCATTTGACAAAATCATGTTATACTGTAAACAAAATAGAAATATGAACTAGAATATAGTAGAGGTGGTGGGTAATTGAACAAAAAATAATCACTAAGGGGATCAAGTTCTCTAGTTTAATGGCCAAGGGATGTGTCCTTGTCCTGTGCTAGTAAACATGTTTAGGGTGTCTGAAGAAATATCACATAGAGCTTTAGAGCTAGACGGGTCTCTAAAACTCATCTAGTTCAACCCCTCATTTTACAGATGAGGAAACTGAGGCCCAGAGAGGGTAAAGTTAACTTGATCAAGATCACAGGTAATAAATGTAGAGCTGGAATTATAATTACTTCCTTTGACTCCCTATTCAGTGCTCCCTCCACTGCATCAGAAGTGGAAACATTATCAAGTTTGCAGATAACCCATCCTATGGCGGAGGGGATAGCTAGTATGTTTTTTAATAATATTATCAGGATCCAAAAAAGATCTTAACATGGTAAAAGATAGGACTGAACAGTAATAATAATTCATATTTATATAGCACTATTTGCAAAGCTTTTTTTTTTTTACTTTGCAAGATAGGTAGTATAAGTATTATTATCACTTTTACTTTACAGATGAAGAAACAGATTTTGAAAGGTTAAGTGATTTGCCAATGATTACATAGTAAGTGTCTGAGATTTGAACTCAGGTCTCCTGACTACATATTCAGAACTATTTCCATTTATATTACAATATGTCGCTAAATGGAATAAGAAGAAATTTAAAAATTATACATATCAAGTTTTACATATAGGTTCATATAAACTTCACATATCAAATCAACCTCACAAGACAAGAGGAGTCATTGTTAGATAAGAATTCATATGAAAAAGATTGGGATTTTTTTTAGCAGATTGCTAATTTAGTATCAAATGAAATAATGCATGTTAACTTGCTGACTCAGTGATTGTATGAAAGAATAACATCTTTATCCAATTCTATCAATCTTAAAGTGCTCGCTAAAAGCTAGCTCATTATTATTATAAATATGTCCACAACGTGATTTAGTGGTTAAAAAATCAAGTGTCATTTTAGACTTCACTGAGAGAGGAACCAGAATCGGAGTGAGGAGTTTCAGGGTTTTTTTGTATCCTGCTTGTTCTGATCAAATCTGGAACACTGCGCTCAGTTCTGGGCATTGTATTTAAAGAAGAAATCACAGAATCATGGAATCCTTAGGATGGAAGAGACCTTGGAACAATCTACTTCAACTTGTGCATGAAAAATCATTACTTCTATCATGTCTGCTGAATGTCATTTAATCTCTGCTTAAAGATGTCAAGTGAGGATAAACCCACCACTTCCCAGAGACAGCCCATTCTAATTGGAATAAAACTCATAATTAGGAAGTTTATTCCGATACCAAGTCTGAATTTGTCTTTCTGAAACTTTCCACTACAAAGAATCCAAAAAGGGTGATTAGGACTGGAAGAGAACTAGAGAACATACCACATCAGGATCAGTTAGAACAATGAAGATGCCTAGCCTAGAGAACAAGACTGGGGGGGACATAATAGGAATCTCTATGAATTATAAAGGTTTATTTGTTCTGCCTGAACTATAAGAGCAATTTGGTAGAAATTGTAAAAGAGGCTGATTTAGACTTCATATGAAGAAAATAATGATTAAAATGTAAGCTACTTGAAGGTAAGGGTTTTTGTTTTTATCTCTGTATCCGTGGTAATTAGCACAGAACCTTGCACATAGAAGGTAATTAATAGATGTTTATGGAAGTGAAATTAATTTGACTCAAAAGGGTAATGAACTGTGTTGATAAATAGATTCCCTTTAACGGGAGGTCTTCATTATGTGGATTACTAGTTGTCAGGAATGTCATAAAAGAGATTCTTGGTTAGGTAAAGGTAGGACATATGGCTACTGAGATCCTTTCCAACTTGCTGACTCAGTGATTCAATGAAAGAATAACATTTTTAATTCTTTAAGTGATAAATTCAAGGAAAATCCAGCTGAAAACCTCGAATCACTCATTATGGGGTTTACATTTTATATTAGACATGCTTACACTTTTTATATTTTTTTATATTTTTGTTTGCATGCTATTAAATATCTCTTCTTTTGAGATACACACTTCTAAATCTTGTCTGGTGAAAAACCATCATTACGGGAATGGCATCATTAGGATTTAACGTTAATGACTTCTGATTTCATGGATGTGGTTAGTCTCAGTGATGTAGTCTACAATGTCTTAGGAGACAGTCTTTGAGAGTTTCTGTGGTTTAAGAATTCATCCCTTTGCAGCCAAGCTAATGATAAGTCTCCTTAAACTTACCTAGGCTCTTCTTTAGATGGTATAGTCTGTTGTTAGGCCCATTTCTGAAACCTTTCCATATTGGTAGAACTTGCTTGAGCTTGTGCTCCACTTGCAAAAAGTTTTGAGAACCCAGGAGCCTTCACACTGATTTTACTAGAAGGTAAGGAACTTACCACAGGGAAAAAGAAAAAGGAGAAGATGGCGGCAAAAAAGCACAGAGCTGGTCCTCTGAGTATGATATTTAAGATATGCTGCTTGTAGAAGGCCTTGTTGTCTGACTGTTGGATCTGGCGATTCAATAAGTATGGGTAATGGAACCCATAAGTCACAATTGCTGCCTATGAGGGAGAAGAAATCAGTGTTAGCATATGTAACCAGCATGAACAGTCTGATACACACAAAGTGAGAAAAAGAAATATGGGCTGCACTGGCTCCTTAAACATGAAGCTGTTAGGGAAAAATAATATCTTTTGAAAGATGAATAGCACTCATAGGAAGGTGCCATGGATGTGGATCTTGATGGTTTAGTTCTGCAGTCACTACTAAGTTAAGAAAGCTCTGAATTCAGGCTATTAAGCAGTGGAAAATTTTTTGTTTTAAGACCAGCCCAGCCAAGTCTGGAAAGGTTCATCACCAGAATACTATCCTCCAGATGATAGATTTTTGTGGCCATATCAATTCATGAAGTCTTAAGCTAAACTACAGAAGAGTGGATTGTAATCTATGGCAGTAGAAGGAATGCCCACTCACACTGATAATCTTTTAAAGTACTGAAGAAAAGGGGAATGTTTAAGAAACAGATAGGATTTTTATTTTTAAATTTATCATAAGCTTAATATTGAATATCAGTTAAGTACCTACTTTGTGCCAGTAACTGTGCTAAACTCAAGGAGCTCAGTCTACTAAAGACAATAGGCAAGCATGCATATAAATAAGCCATATATTCCAAGAGAACTAATTAAATTTGCCTTGTAACTGTCATGTTTAATTAATTTAAATACTAATTTAAGTCTCCACCAGTTTCTTCTTCTATTCATTCCCATTCACTTTTCTTCTTGTGTGGTTACTCTGAATACTCAGTTCTCCCTCTTCTCCTTCCTTTCGTTCTCTCTCTCTCTCTCTCTCTCTCTCTCTCTCTCTCTCTCTCTCTCTAGGCTTAGCATTAATTCTAAATTAATTCTTCCCAGGGTCACACAGCTAGGATGTGTTAAGTGTCTGAATTTGGATGCTCCCGACTTTGGGGCCGTGCTCTATCCATTGTGCTATCAAGCTGCCCCCTGTCCCAATTCTTTATATTCCTTACATTTGTAAATCCTAATTGCACTATAGTATTCCATTACATTATTGTGCCAACAATTGAACCATTCTCCTGTAGGACATTTGAGTTGTTTTAAGTTTCTTATAAATAGAAATAATGTTGCTTAGAAAACTTTTGAGAAGATAGCTTAAAAAAAAATACTTTCAGGGTCAACTTCGCTTGAAGGCCAGGATTTCAAGGTGATTTAATAGAATTATTGGTTCAAAGAACATGATTAATTTTCCCATTTTTTATTGAAAAGAGATGCAGTAAAGTTTGCAGGCCACAATAATTGAATGGATTTACCTATCTAAACTCCCCCTCACCCCTAATTCCACTAGTACTGAGTTTCACTGATTTTTAATTAATTATGACAACTTCATGGGTGGGAGTTCAGGGCCTTACCTAGAGTAGGATAACTAGATTTTGCTTGGGACTTGAAATGTAAAGGCTAATTTCAGTATTTCTGATCCTTCAGCCAGAATTCATAGTCCTCTGTTATCTCCCACAAATCATATTTTGCCCTAAAGTCTGGGGTAGAGTGAAGAAGAGGAGAAATAATATGGAGCTTCTAATGATCATCATATTCTTCTCCTCTCATTAGGAAAACACCAGGAGTTGGCCAACATGTACTCAGCACAGGACAAACACTATCTGAGACACAGGTATGCCTTTGCTCCTCTTATACTTAGTCATGACCTTGAGACTGAGAGCTTCTGGGTGTTGGAAGAACATACAACTGGCAGCCGTACAGTCTGACCTTAGCATTAGCTTGAAAACTGAGGCCAAAATGGCAGCCTCAGGGGCCTGTGTGCAAGGACACATTAGTCTCAGAAGGGAGTGGGAACTACTACAGAGAAACAAAGTCTGGATCGGTGGCCAAGACAGGCAGCTTCTAAAAATGTCACCAGCTAGAGAAGTCTGGGAGATGGATCAGTCTTCTGGTATTCCTTGTTTTCTTTTTTGGTGATTTTTGCTGTTCTGATCTAAAACTTGGAACTAGGTTCTAGACACTAGTATCATTCTCTTCATCCCTCTCCCGTATTCTCTGGGTATGAGGGGCTCTGGTTACAGATAGGCTGGAATATTCACATAACAACACTGAAGATCTCTGTCTTGCATCTTTGCTATGCTAAATATACTGCTTGGCTAGTTTACTGATTATAAATATAGAGGGTTACTGACCAAGAAGGTAAAATTCTAGATGTACAGAAAATATGGAAATAGTGAGCTATTTTTTAATAAACTTCCAATAATTTGGACCACATTTCATCATCCCCTAATTAGATTTAGAATCTGGCCAGGGTAGCTTTGTGACATTCAGGCCATCTCATGCTGGGAAGCTTTTCTTTTTGTGTCATAGGCTATGGTGAAATCACTTTGCTGATGGTTTTAGTGCCACTTAGTGGACAAATTAAATATTACACTCTCTTGTATTACATAAACACATATATAAATATATATACTCTATCTTTCTATAAGCTTAAAGAAGGCAGTACACAAGCCAATGCAGGGTACCCACAATGTAGCATCCCAATATCACATAAAAACAACTGAATTAGCATGTATTTAATAAGAATAATTAAAGTAGGAGACAATCAGATGTCTTCGGGTCTCTTACCTCAAATAAAGAAGGTAATTTTGAAGGTATTGTCATTTTCACTAAATTAATCCAGTTTATTCACAAATACTAACAATCTGCAATTATTTAGATCACCTTTTATTTCGATCATTATGATTTAATAATTGCCTTTAGACAAGGAGGCTTATGTATTTATTTCTATGTGGGTAAATGTCCCAATATTTGATATTTTTCCTAAGTGGGTTTTGTTTTCTTGATCTTTATTGCTAGTAGATAAAAACTGAAAACTTTTGTTGTATTGATTTTGTACTTTCTAATCTTGTAGAATTCATTTATTGTCTCCATTAATTTACTGGTTGAGATACCTGAATATTCTAGATAAACCCTCAGTAAATAATGATATTTTTACCTCTTCTTTTTAATGTTGTTATTATTTCCTCTCCCTAAACCATTTTATTACAATACTGGTAATAAAAGTGGTGAAGGTGGCCATTCTTAGACCATACCCGTATTTAATTGTGAATGTTTTTCTACTGTATATCGCACTGTGTTGATTTAAGGTCGATGCTCTTGATTCAGTTGAAGAAAGATTTCTTTATAACTACTCTTTAAAATCATTACTGAATGTTAGCTTTTATTAAGAATATTTCTTGTCAATGATATTCACACACATGTATTGTACTTAGACTATATTGTAACACATGTAAAATGTATGGTATTGCCTGTCGTCGGGGGGAGGGAATAGAGGGAGGGGGGGTAATTTGGAAAAATGAATACAAGGGATAATATTATAAAATATATATATATATATATATATATAAAAAAAAAAAAGAATATTTCTTGTCATACCAGTATAGCAAATTTATACATATTTTTAAAAATCATCTATTTCCTTTAAATACTCTAGTTTCAACCCAAATATTATTTCAATTCAAATATTCTTTCATTTCCTAATTTATTTATTTCAGCTCTCTTAATTTTTAACTTTCCTTTGACCATTTTGTTTCTTTTTTGTTAATATAATTTTTTGCATAAATGTTTTCTATAAACTATATTTATTCATCTTGTTTATTAATCTGTTCTGTAACTATTTTAATAATGGACCTATGGCCATTGATACTCACATTTATTTTTACAAATAATAACTTTACTTTCCATTATTTTCTTCTTGTTATTGCTGCCCTGAGGTAGTGAAATCTATCTTAGTCTTCTATAACTATTTCAACTAGTCAAACTAATAAATAAAACATTTTATATTTCTGTTTTTAAACTTTAATTCATATATTTCCCTACGGTTTAACCCACTTTCAAGTATAGACAGAGAAATATTAATCTAGGGAATTGTCATTTATTTTCCCTAGATGTATAAATGTTCCTTTTCTATGTGGGTAAATATGCCAATTTTTAAATTTTTTTGTTATTATAAGTAGGTTTTTATGTTTTCTTGATCTCCATTACAAATGGATAAGAATTGAAAAATTTTTGTTATTAATGTTTTTCTTTGTGTAAAATAACTTTTTATGAGTAAATAGAGATAGTGAGGGGGTCCTTGTAAAGGGCTAGAATTGAGCAAATGCACTTGGATAATGGAGCACGTGAGGCTAATTGCCAATTGGACAATTCTCTATTAACATGTTTGGAGGATGATCCTCCCCAACTATTCTGGGGTGGCTTGATTGGAGGGTGTGGAAAAGAAGGGGAAGTGACATGTGTGGATGGAGTAGGAGGAGGAAATTGATTCATTCTCCTGGCATTGGAGAGAGGAAAGAGGTGTGGAGATTGCTAGATCTAATTAATCCCCTGACAGAGACCTCAAAAGACCAAGAATAAAGATTTTTGATTATCCTGACTCTGGCTGATTTCTGGGAAGACAGAGTTCCAGCAGGTCCTTATATTTTTGTATTAAATATAATACATATTTTTATCTGATCTCTTAATTAATTAATTAATTTATGTTTGGCAATTGTGATTAAATGACTAGCCCAGAGTCATACAACCAGGGAGTTTCTGTCCACTGTACCACCTAGCTGCTCAAATTTAATTTTAATCTTCCCCTCTTTACCAAATGAGGTTTTGGGAGTTTTTGATATGTGGGAATCATGCCAGGTATACCCTTATTGGGGCCCTGAATCCCAAGGACCCTTTCTTGGTCCCACTGTGAATTTATCTGGGCCCCAGGTATTCATTTGTTACCTTTTGCTATAATAACTAACATCATATTGGAATTGTCTTCCATTAGTGGTCTGAGGGATAATGCATACAAACTAAAGAGGTGGCAGCAATAATATAGTCCTATTAGCTGAGTTTAGAATTCTAGAACCTCAGAGCTTGAAGTAATTTTATATAGGACCTTGTCCATCTCATTCTAAAAGCATGAATCTCTTCCACAACATCACTGACACATGGCTCATCTGCTCTCTACTAAAGCTTAGGAGCATGGAACTCACCACCTCCTGAAGCAGTTGGTTCAACTTTGTATCAGGTCTGATTGTTAAGAAGTTAGACATGTGTAACATGTATTGGTCAAACTGCCATCTTGGGGAGGGGGGTGGGGGGAAGGAGGGAAAAAATTGGAACAAAAGGCTTGGCAATTGTCAGTGCTTATATTTTGTAAATAAAATGCTATAAAAAAAAAGAGTTTAAAAAAAAAAGGAGTTAGAAACAAAAGTGGAGGCAAGATGAAGAAGCTGAGGAAAATAATCTAGATAAGCAAGACATTGTAGCAAATGAGTAAAGACTCCTAGGGTTTGGTAAATCTGAGAATACGTATTACTCGGGGAAAGATTTATTATTTTATTAATACTGAGAAAATTGGAAAATAAATTGGCAGAAATTAGGTTTAAGCCAGCATATTACACCATATACTTATTCTCTGTCTTCTGTTTGGTCTCTTTAAATGAATATTTAGGCCCTCAGTAGCATTAGCATCTGACTTTTACAAGAAAGGTTTTACATTGATGGTGGGAGTGAGGTTTCCAGAAGCAAAGAGTGATGTTAAAAAAAAAGAAAATTAACAACAAAACTTAAAAAAAAAAAAAAAGTCATTTGAATTAACTGTACCTGACTGAGGCCAATGGCGATGACACAAATGCAAAACAGGAAAATGCCCAGAGGCACATCAGGAAAGGAAGCCATTAAAGAAAACTGCAAAGGAAAGTTCAAATGTTAAGCACTTCACTGAGACACCAACCATTTGTGAAGAAATATTATGAAATTAGAAGTTAACAATGCTATACCACCTTGAACTTTAAATTCCTCTACAGTAAAATGCAAAAATAGAAGGGAACATTAAATAATATCAAGTTCCAAAGTGAAATGCCTTTGGACTCCTGAGCATGGGGCAAAACTGATGTCCATTAGTAGAAGCCTAAAGTACAAATATCTGAGAAAGGAAGAAAGGCAGGAAGGAATGAAAAAGAAATTGAGAGGAGGGGAAGAGTTAGAAGAAAGTAAAAGGAGACAATGGGAAGGAAGGAAAAAAAAAAAGGGAAAGGGAGAAGAGATTGAAATGGGGGGTGGAAAGAGAAAGGAAAAAACTCA
This sequence comes from Sminthopsis crassicaudata, assembly GCF_048593235.1. Lineage (NCBI taxonomy): Eukaryota > Metazoa > Chordata > Mammalia > Dasyuromorphia > Dasyuridae > Sminthopsis > Sminthopsis crassicaudata. The sequence goes on from NC_133622.1 coordinate 194,446,360, forward strand.
GGTGAGAAACTTTGAGCAAAAGACTATCATTAGCCCTCAGGGTTCCAGGGCATGATTGCCTGCCAAGATATAGCTGATCCTTTTATTCCAAGGAGGGTTTATTTCAAACTGATATGTATCTATCTTATAAAATCGTTGGGAAAAAGACACTTCCAATAGACTTAGATGGAAAGTGCCATTGGCATCCAGAGAGAATTGTAGAAATGGAATTTGGATTGAAGGATAATATTTTCACCTTTTTTATTATTGTTTGTTTGCTTGTTTTTTTTCTCTACGTTTTGTTTTCCTCCCTCTTTGTTTTCCTCTTTTGGTCTCTTTTTCTTGTACAATGTGACAAATGTGGAAATATGTTTAAAAGGACTGCATTTGTATAGTTTGTATCAGATTGCTTTGTTGAGGAAAAGGGAGACAAGGAAGGGAGGGAAAAAAACTGGAATATAAAATCTTATAAAAATGAACATTGAAATCTTTATATGTATTTGGAAAATACTATTGAGGAAAAAAAAAAGTCTTTGGGAAGGTTTAGAAAATATGGAGGATGTGTTTCACAATAGACATTTGAAGTTTAGTTCAGGTTAGAGATTTATCCATGATTGTATGATTAACAATTGAAAAATAAAACTTATTTTTGTATTCTTAGCTACTAAGGTAATTTAAATAAATTACTTAAAAAAAACTTTCACTTAAATACCTTTCTATATGTTGAAATAATTCAAAATATAACATTTTAAAATTCACCAAATTATTCCTGCATACTT